>NC_053028.1:151977509-152239845 GCF_003073215.2 Triticum urartu | reverse complement strand
GTGAATACATAGACCACAACATGTCCCTAGTGAGCCTCTAGTTGACTAGCTCGTTGATCAACAAATGGTCATTGGTTTCCTGACCATGGACATTGGATGTCATTGATAACGGGATCACATCATTAGGAGAATGATGTGATGGACGAGACCCAATCCTAAGCATAGCACAAGATCGTGTAGTTCGTTTGCTAAAGCTTTTCTAATGTCAAGTATCATTTCCTTAGACCATGAGATTGTGTAACTCCCTGATACCGTAGGAGTGCTTTGGGTGTACCAAACGTCACAACGTAACTGGGTGGCTATAAAGGTGCACTACGGGTATCTCCGAAAGTGTCTGTTGGGTTGGCACGAATCGAGACTGGGATTTGTCACTCCGTATGATGGAGAGGTATCTCTGGGCCCACTCAGTAATGCATCATCATAATGAGCTCAATGTGACTAAGTAGTTAGTCACGGGATCATGCATTATGGAATGAGTAAGTGAATTGCCGGTAGCGAGATTGAACGAGGTATTGGGATACCGACGATCGAATCTCGGGCAAGTAACATACCGATTGACAAAGGGAATTGCATGCGGGATTGCTTGAATCCTTGACATCGTGGTTCATTCAATGAGATCATCGTGGAACATGTGGGAGCCAACATGGGTATCCAGATCCCGCTGTTGGTTATTGACCGGAGAACATCTCGGTCATGTCTGCATGGTTCCCGAACCCGTAGGGTCTACACACTTAAGGTTCAGTGACGCTAGAGTTGTTATGGGAAATAGTATGTGGTTACCGAAGGTTGTTCGGAGTCCCGTATGAGATCTCGGACATGACGAGGAGCTCCGGAATGGTCCGGAGGTGAAGATCGGTATATTGGACGAAGGGTATTGGAGTCCGGAATTGTTTCGGGGGTACCAGGTGATGACCAGCGTGTCTGAAAGGGGTTTCGGAGGCCCCGACAAGTGTTGGGGGGCCTTATGGGCCAAGGGGAGAGGGCACATCAGCCCACTAAGGGGCTGAGCGCCCCTCCCACTCCATCTCACATAACCAGGAGAGATGGGGGCGCCACCCCTAGGGCAGCCGCCCCTCCCGGCTTGGGGGGCAAGTTTTCTAGGGGGTGGGGGTGCCCAAACCCATCTAGGGTTTCCCCTGTGGCCGCCGCCCCTTCCCTAGGGAACCCTAGGGCGCCTCCCCCTCCTCCCTTCCCCCTATATATAGTGAGGGAGAGAGAGGGCAGCCACACCCTTCCCCTGGTGCAGCCCTCTCCCTCCTCCAACACCTCCTCCTCCTCCTCCGTAGTGCTTGGCGAAGCCCTGCCGGAGAACCACGAGCTCCATCACCACCATGTCGTCGTGCTGTCGGATTTTTCCCTCAACTTCTCCTCTCCCCTTGCTGGATCAAGAAGGAGGAGACGTCCCCGGGCTGTACGTGTGTTGAACGCGGAGGCACCGTTGTTCGGTGCTTAGATCGGATTCGGCCGCAATCTGAATCGCGTCGTGAACGACTCCACCGACCGCGTTCTTGTAACGCTTCCGCCTCGCGATCTTTAAGGGTATGAAGATGCACTCCCCTCTCTCTCGTTGCTAGTATCTCCATAGATTGATCTTGGTGATGCGTAGAAAATTTTGAATTTCTACTACGTTCCCCAACAGGCGTCACATATGATCAGCACTACTAGTTGGAATAGCTTCTACCCACTTAGTAACGTAATCAATAGCAACTAAAATGTGTGTATACCCATTAGAGGAAGGAAACGGTCCCATATAATCAAAGCCCCAAACATCAAATGGTTCAATAACAAGTGAATAGTTCATAGGCATTTCTTGACGTCTACTAATATTACCAATTCTTTGACATTCATCGCAATACAAGACAAACTTACGAGCATCTTTGAAGAGAGTAGTCCAATAAAAACCGGATTGCAATACCTTATGTGCAGTTCTATCTCCAGCGTGGTGTCCTCCATAAGCTTCAGAGTGACACTTGCATAGGATCTGTTCCTGTTCATGCTCAGGTACACAACGTCTAATAACATCATCTACTCCTTCTTTATAAAGGTGTGGATCATCCCAGAAGTAATGTCTTAAATCATAGAAAAACTTTTTCTTTTGCTGGTATGTGAAACTAGGTGGTATATATTTAGGAACAATGTAATTAGCATAATCAGCATACCATGGAGCAGTACGAGAAGCATTTATGACAGCTAATTGTTCATCAGGAAAGCTATCATCAATAGGGAGTGGGTCATCAAGAACATTCTCTAACCTAGATAAGTTGTCTGCAAAGGGGTTCTCAACTCCCTTTCTATCAATAATATGCAAATCAAATTCTTGTAGCAAGAGAACCCATCTAATAAGTCTAGGTTTAGCATCTTTATTTTCCATAAAATATTTAATAGCAGCATGATCGGTGTGAACAATTACTTTAGAATCAACAATATAAGGTCTGAACTTATCACAAGCAAATACAACTGCTAAAAATTCTTTTTCAGTAGTAGCATAATTTCTCTGGGCAATAGCTAGATTTTTACTAGCATATTGGATAACATTTAATTTCTTATCAACTCTTTGTCCTCGAACAACACCTACAGCATAATCACTAGCATCACACATAATTTCAAAGGGTAAATTCCAATCAGGTGGCTGAACAATAGGTGCAGAAATCAAGGCTTTCTTAAGTATTTCAAATGCTTCTACACAATCATCATCAAAGACAAAAGGAACATCTTTTTGTAAGAGATTAGTCAGAGGCCTAGAAATTTTTGAGAAGTCTTTAATAAACCTCCTATAAAAACCGGCATGACCAAGTAAACTTCTTATACCTTTAATGTCCTTAGGACATGGCATCTTTTCAATAGCATCAACTTTAGCTTTATCAACTTCAATACCTCTTTCAGAAATTTTATGCCCCAAGACAATACCTTCATTAACCATAAAGTGGCACTTCTCCCAATTCAAGACAAGATTAGTTTCTTCACATCTCTGCAAAACTCTCTCAAGGTTGCTTAAGCAATCATCAAAAGAAGTGTTGGGTTTCGTAGTAATTTCAAAAAAATTCCTACGCACACGCAAGATCATGTGATGTATAGCAACGAGGGGAGAGTGTGATCTACATACCTAGTAGATCGACAACGGAAGCGTTTGGTTGATGTAGTCGTACGTCTTCACGATCCGACCGATCAAGCACCGAAACTACGGCACCTCCGAGTTCGAGCACACGTTCAGCTCGATGACGATCCCCGGACTCCGATCCAGCAAAGTGTCGGGGAAGAGTTCCGTCAGCACGACGGCGTGGTGACGATCTTGATGTACTACAGCAGCAGGGCTTCGCCTAAACTCCGCTACAGTATTATCGAGGACTATGGTGGCTGGGGGCGCTGCACACGGCTAAGGAATAGATCACGAGGATCAACTTGTGTGTTTCTGGGGTGCCCCTGCCTCCGTATATAAAGGACTAGAGGGGGAGGCTGGCCGGCCAAGGGTGGCGCGCCAGGAGAGTCCTACTCCCTCTGGGAGTAGGATCCCCCCCAATCCTGGTTGGAATAGGATTCGCGGAGGGGGAAAAGAGAGAGGGGGGCCGGCCACCTTTCCTTGTCCTAATAGGACTAGGGGAGGGAGGGAGGCACGCAGCCCATCTTGGGCAGCCCCTTCTCTTTTCCACTAAGGCCCACTAAGGCCCATATAGCTCCCGGGGGGTTCCGGTAACCTCCCGGTACTCCGGTAAAATCCCGATTTCACCCGGAACACTTCCGATATCCAAACATAGGCTTCCAATATATCAATCGTTATGTCTCGACCATTTCGAGGATCCTCGTCATGTCCGTGATCACATCCGGGACTCCGAACAACCTTCGGTACATCAAAATGCATAAACTCATAATATAACTGTCATCGTAACCTTAAGCGTGCGGACCCTACTGGTTCGAGAACAATGTAGACATGACCGAGACATGTCTCCGGTCAATAACCAATAGCGGGACCTGGATGCCCATATTGGCTCCTACATATTCTATGAAGATCTTTATCGGTCAGACCGCATAACAACATACGTTGTTCCCTTTGTCATCGGTATGTTACTTGCCCGAGATTCGATCGTCGGTATTCCAATATCTAGTTCAATCTTGTTACTGGCAAGTCTCTTTACTCGTTCTATAATACATCATCCTGTAACTAACTCATTTAGTTGCAATGCTTGCAAGGCTTAAGTGATGTGCATTACCGAGAGGGCCCAGAGATACCTCTCCGACAATCGGAGTGACAAAACCTAATCTCGAAATACGCCAACCCAACATGTACCTTTGGAGACACCTGTAGTACTCCTTTATAATCACCCAGTTACATTGTGACGTTTGGTAGTACCCAAAGTGTTCCTCCAGTAAACGGGAGTTGCATAATCTCATAGTTATAGGAACATGTATAAGTCATGAAGAAAGCAATAGCAACATACTAAACGATCGGGTGCTAAGCTAATGGAATGGGTCATGTCAATCAGATCATTCTCTTAATGATGTGATCCCGTTAATCAAATAACAACTCATTGTTCATGGTTAGGAAACATAACCATCTTTGATTAACGAGCTAGTCAAGTAGAGGCATACTAGTGACACTTTGTTTGTCTATGTATTCACACATGTATTATGTTTCCGGTTAATACAATTCTAGCATGAATAATAAACATTTATCATGATTATAAGGAAATAAATAATAACTTTATTATTGCCTCTAGGGCATATTTCCTTCAGTCTCCCACTTGCACTAGAGTCAATAATCTAGATTACACTTTAATGATTCTAACACCCATGGAGCCTTGGTGCTGATCATGTTTTGCTCGTGGAAGAGGCTTAGTCAACGGGTCTGCAACATTCAGATCCATATGTATCTTGCAAATCTCTATGTCTCCCACCTGGACTAGATCCCGGATGGAGTTGAAGCGTCTCTTGATGTGCTTGGTCCTTTTGTGAAATCTGGATTCCTTTGCCAAGGCAATTGCACCAGTATTGCCACAAAAGATTTTCATTGGACCCGATGCACTAGGTATGACACCTAGATCGGATATGAACTCCTTCGTCCAGACTCCTTCATTTGCTGCTTCCGAAGCAGCTATGTACTCCGCTTCACATGTAGATCCCGCTACAACGCTTTGTTTAGAACTGCACCAACTGACAGCTCCACCGTTTAATGTAAACACGTATCCGGTTTGCGATTTAGAATTGTCCGGATCAGTGTCAAAGCTTGCATCAACGTAACCATTTACGACGAGCTCTTTGTCACCTCCATATACGAGAAGCATATCCTTAGTCCTTTTCAGGTATTTCAGGATGTTCTTGACCGCTGTCCAGTGATCCACTCCTGGATTACTTTGGTACCTCCCTGCTAGACTTATAGCAAGGCACACATCAGATCTGGTACACAGCATTGCATACATGATAGATCCTATCGCTGATGCATAGGGAACATCTTTCATATTCGCTCTATCTTCTGCAGTGGTTGAGCATTGAGTCTTACTCAATTTCACACCTTGTAACACAGGCAAGAATCCTTTCTTTGCTTGATCCATTTTGAACTTCTCCAAAATTTTGTCAAGGTATGTTGTTTGTGAAAGTCCAATTAAGCTTTTTGATCTATCTCTATAGATCTTAATGCCTAATATGTAAGCAGCTTCACCGAGGTCTTTCATTGAAAAACTCTTATTCAAGTATCCCTTTGTGCTATCCAGAAATTCTATATCATTTCCAATTAATAATATGTCATCCACATATAATATCAGAAATGCTACAGAGCTCCCACTCACTTTCTTGTAAATACAGGCTTCTCCAAAAGTCTGTATAAAACCAAATGCTTTGATCATACTATCAAAACGTTTATTCCAACTCCGAGAGGCTTGCACCAGTCCATAAATGGATCGCTCGAGCTTGCACACTTTGTTAGCTCCTTTTGGATCGACAAAACCTTCTGGTTGCATCATATACAACTCTTCTTCCAGAAATCCATTCAGGAATGCAGTTTTGACATCCATCTGCCAAATCTCATAATCATAAAATGCGGCAATTGCTAACATGATTCGGACAGACTTAAGCATCGCTACGGGTGAGAAGGTCTCATCGTATTCAATCCCTTGAACTTGTCGAAAACCTTTTGCGACAAGTTGAGCTTTGTAGACAGTAATATTACCGTCAGCGTCAGTCTTCTTCTTGAAGATCCATTTATTCTCAATTGCTTGCCGACCATCGGGCAAGTCAACCAAAGTCCATACTTTGTTCTCATACATGGATCCCATCTCAGATTTCATGGCTTCAAGCCACTTTGCGGAATCTGGGCTCACCATTGCTTCTTCATAGTTCGTAGGTTCATCATGATCTAGCATCATGACTTCCAGAACGGGATTACCATACCACTCTGGCGCGGATCTTACTCTGGTTGATCTACGAGGTTCAGTAGTATCTTGTTCTGAAGTTTCATGATCATTATCATTGACTTCCTCACTAACTGGTGTAGGTGTCACAGAAACAGTTTTCTGTGATGTACTACTTTCCAATAAGGGAGCAGATATAGTTACCTCGTCAAGTTCTACTTTCCTCCCACTCACTTCTTTCGAGAGAAACTCCTTCTCCAGAAAGTTTCCGAATTTAGCAACAAAAGTCTTTCCTTCGGATCTGTGATAGAAGGTGTATCCAATAGTTTCCTTTGGATATCCTATGAAGACACATTTCTCCGATTTGGGTTCGAGCTTATCAGGTTGAAGCTTTTTCACATAAGCATCGCAGCCCCAAACTTTCAGAAACGACAACTTTGCTTTCTTGCCAAACCACAGTTCTTAAGGCGTCGTCTCAATGGATTTTGATGGTGCCCTATTTAACGTGAATGCGGCCGTCTCTAGAGCGTATCCCTAAAACGATAGCGGTAAATCAGTAAGAGACATCATAGATCGCACCATATCCAGTAAAGTACGATTACGACGTTCGGACACACCATTACGCTGAGGTGTTCCGGGTGGCGTGAGTTGCGAAACTATTCCACAATTTTTCAAATGTACACCAAACTCGTAACTCAAATATTCTCCTCCACGATCAGATCGTAGAAACTTTATTTTCTTGTTACGATGATTTTCAACTTCACTCTGAAATTCTTTGAACTTTTCAAATGTTTCAGACTTATGTTTCATTAAGTAGATATACCCATATCTGCTTAAATCATCTGTGAAGGTGAGAAAATAACGATATCCGTCACGAGCCTCAATATTCATCGGACCACATACATCTGTATGTATGATTTCCAACAAATCTGTTGCTCTCTCCATAGTACCGGAGAACGGTGTTTTGGTCATCTTGCCCAAGAGGCGCGGTTCGCAAGTACCAAGTGATTCATAATCAAGTGGTTCCAAAAGTCCATCAGAATGGAGTTTCTTCATGCGCTTTACACCGATATGACCTAAACGGCAGTGCCACAAATAAGTTGCACTCTCATTATCAACTCTGCATCTTTTGGCTTCAACATTATGAATATGTGTGTTACTACTATCGAGATTCAACAAGAATAGACCACTCTTCAAGGGTGCATGACCATAAAAGATATTACTCATATAAATAGAACAACCATTATTCTCTGATTTAAATGAATAACCGTCTCGCATCAAACAAGATCCAAATATAATGTTCATGCTTAACGCTGGCACCAAATAACAATTATTTAGGTCTAATACTAATCCCGAAGGTAGATGTAGAGGTAGCGTGCCGACTGCGATCACATCGACTTTGGAACCGTTTCCCACGCGCATCGTCACCTCGTCCTTAACCAATCTTCGCTTGATCCATAGTCCCTGTTTCGAGTTGCAAATATTAGCAACAGAACCAGTATCGAATACCCAGGTGCTACTGCGAGCATTAGTAAGGTACACATCAATAACATGTATATCACATATACCTTTGTTCACCTTGCCATCCTTCTTATCCGCCAAATACTTGGGGCAGTTCCGCTTCCAGTGACCAGTCTGCTTGCAATAGAAGCACTCAGTTTCAGGCTTAGGTCCAGGTTTGGGTTTCTTCTCTTGAGTAGCAACTTGCTTGCCGTTCTTTTTGAAGTTCCCCTTCTTCTTCCCTTTGCCCTTTTTCGTGAAACTAGTGGTCTTGTTGACCATCAACACTTGATGCTCCTTCTTGATTTCTACCTCCGCAGCTTTCAGCATCGCGAAGAGCTCGGGAATAGTCTTGTTCAACCCTTACATATTATAGTTCATCACGAAGCTCTTGTAGCTTGGTGGCAGTGATTGAAGAATTCTGTCAATGACGCAATCATCTGGAAGATTAACTCCCAATTGAATCAAGTGATTATTATACCCAGACATTTTGAGTATATGCTCACTGACAGAACTGTTCTCCTCCATCTTGCAGCTATAGAACTTACTGGAGACTTCATATCTCTCAATCCGGGCATTTGCTTGAAATATTAACTTCAACTCCTGGAACATCTCATATGCTCCATGACGTTCAAAACGTCGTTGAAGTCCCGATTCTAAGCCGTAAAGCATGGCACACTGAACTATCGAGTAGTCATCAGCTTTGCTTTGCCAGACGTTCATAACATCCGGCGTTGCTCCTGCAGCAGGCCTGGCACCCAGCGGTGCTTCCAGGACGTAATTCTTCTGTGCAGCAATGAGGATAATCCTCAAGTTACGGACCCAGTCCGTGTAATTGCTACCATCATCTTTCAACTTTGCTTTCTCAAGGAACACATTAAAATTCAACGGAACAACAGCACGAGCCATCTATCTACAATCAAACATAAACATGCAAGATACTAATCAGGTACTAAGTTTCATGATAAATTTAAGTTCAGTTAATCAAATTAATTAAAGAACTCCCACTTAGATAGACATCCCTCTAATCCTCTAAGTGATCACGTGATCCAAATCAACTAAACCATAACCGATCATCACGTGAGATGGAGTAGTTTTCAATGGTGAACATCGTTATGTTGATCATATCTACTATATGATTCACGCTCGACCTTTCGGTCTCCGTGTTCCGAGGCCATATCTGTATATGCTTGGCTCGTCAAGTATAACCTGAGTATTCCGCGTGTGCAACTGTTTTGCACCCGTTGTATTTGAACGTAGAACCTATCACACCCGATCATCATGTGGTGTCTCAGCACGAAGAACTTTCACAACGGTGCATACTCAGGGAGAACACTTCTTGATAATTTAGTGAGAGATCATCTTATAATGCTACCGTCAATCAAAGCAAGATAAGATGCATAAAAGGATAAACATCACATGCAATCAATATAAGTGATATGATATGGCCATCATCATCTTGTGCTTGTGATCTCCATCTCCGAAGCATCGTCGTGATCACCATCGTCACCGGCGTGACACCTTGATCTCCATCGTAGCATCGTTGTCGTCTCGCCAAGCTTGTGCTTCTACGACTATCGCTACCGCTTAGTGATAAAAGTAAAGCATTACATCGCGATTGCATTGCATACAATAAAACGACAACCATAAGGCTCCTGCCAGTTGCCGATAACTTGGTTACAAAACATGATCATCTCATACAATAAAATTCAGCATCATGTCTTGACCATATCACATCACAACATGCCCTGCAAAAACAAGTTAGACGTCCTCTACTTTGTTGTTGCAAGTTTTACGTGGCTGCTACGGGCTTAAGCAAGAACCAATCTTACCTACGCATCAAAACCACAACGATAGTTTGTCAATTTGACTCCGTTTTAACCTTCGCAAGGACCGGGCGTAGCCATACTTGGTTCAACTAAAGTTGGAGAGACAGTCGCCCGCAAGCCACCTATGTGCAAAGCACGTCGGGGGAACCGGTCTCGCGTAAGCGTACGCGTAATGTTGGTCCGGGTCGTCTCGTCCAACAATGCTGCCGAACCAAAGTATGACATGCTGGTAGGCAGTATGACTTATATCGCCCACAACTCACTTGTGTTCTACTCGTGCATATAACATCAACATAAATAACCTAGGCTCGGATGCCACTATTGGGTTTCGTAGTAATTTCAAAAAATTTCCTACGCACACGCAAGATCATGTGATGTATAGCAACGAGGGGAGAGTGTGATCTACATACCTAGTAGATCGACAACGAAAGCGTTTGGTTGATGTAGTCGTACGTCTTCACGCTCCGACCGATCAAGCACCGAAACTACGGCACCTCCGAGTTCGAGCACACGTTCAGCTCGATGATGATCCCCGGACTCCGATCCAGCAAAGTGTCGGGGAAGAGTTCCGTCAGCACGACGGCGTGGTGACGATCTTGATGTACTACAGCAGCAGGGCTTCGCCTAAACTCCGCTACAGTATTATCGAGGACTATGGTGGCTGGGGGCACCGCACACGGCTAAGGAATAGATCACGAGGATCAACTTGTGTGTTTCTGGGGTGTCCCTGCCTCCATATATAAAGGACTAGAGGGGGGAGGCTGGCCGGCCAAGGGTGGCGCGCCAGGAGAGTCCTACTCCCTCTGGGAGTAGGATCCCCCCCCAATCCTAGTTGGAATAGGATTCGCGGAGGGGGAAAAGGGAGAGGGGGGCCGGCCACCTCTCCTTGTCCTAATAGGACTAGGGGAGGGAGGGAGGCGCGCAGCCCATCTTGGGCAGCCCCTTCTCTTTTCCACTAAGGCCCACTAAGGCCCATATAGCTCCTGGGGGGTTCCGGTAACCTCCCGGTACTCCGGTAAAATCCCGATTTCACTCGAAACACTTCCGATATCCAAACATAGGCTTCCAATATATCAATCTTTATGTCTCGACCATTTCGAGACTCCTCGTCATGTCCGTGATCACATCTGGGACTCCGAACAACCTTCGGTACATCAAAATGCATAAACTCATAATATAACTGTCATCGTAACCTTAAGCGTGCGGACTCTACGGGTTCGAGAACAATGTAGACATGACCGAGACACGTCTCCGGTCAATAACCAATAGCGGGACCTGGATGCCCATATTGGCTCCTACATATTCTATGAAGATCTTTATCGGTCAGACCGCATAACAACATACGTTGTTCCCTTTGTCATCGGTATGTTACTTACCCGAGATTCGATCGTCGGTATTCCAATACCTAGTTCAATCTCGTTACCGGCAAGTCTCTTTACTCGTTCTGTAATACATCATCCTGCAACTAACTCATTTAGTTGCAATGCTTGCAAGGCTTAAGTGATGTGCATTACCGAGAGGGCCCAGAGATACCTCTCCGACAATCGGAGTGACAAAACCTAATGTCGAAATACGCCAACCCAACATGTACCTTTGGAGACACCTGTAGTACTCCTTTATAATCACCCAGTTACGTTGTGACGTTTGGTAGTACCCAAAGTGTTCCTCCGGTAAACGAGAGTTGCATAATCTCATAGTTATAGGAACATGTATAAGTCATGAAGAAAGCAATAGCAACATACTAAACGATCGGGTGCTAAGCTAATGGAATGGGTCATGTCAATCAGATCATTCTCTTAATGATGTGATCCCGTTAATCAAATAACAACTCATTGTTCATGGTTAGGAAACATAACCATCTTTGATTAACGAGCTAGTCAAGTAGAGGCATACTAGTGACACTTTGTTTGTCTATGTATTCACACATGTATTATGTTTCCGGTTAATACAATTCTAGCATGAATAATAAACATTTATCATGATTATAAGGAAATAAATAATAACT
Organism: Triticum urartu; assembly: GCF_003073215.2. Taxonomy (NCBI): domain Eukaryota; kingdom Viridiplantae; phylum Streptophyta; class Magnoliopsida; order Poales; family Poaceae; genus Triticum; species Triticum urartu. Next base: position 152,228,173 of record NC_053028.1, on the reverse strand, counting down.
TTATTATTGCCTCTAGGGCATATTTCCTTCAAGAAGTTCCACACACGGATAAATCATCCATGAAAACCTCAACAATCTTTTCACAAAAGTCAGAGAATATAGCCATCATACATCTTTGAAAGGTAGCAGGTGCATTACATAAACCAAAAGGCATACGTCTATAAGCAAAGGTACTGAAAGGGCAAGTAAAAGTGGTCTTTTCCTGATCCACTTTTGACACAGGTATTTGAGAGAAACCAGAATAACCATCTAGAAAGCAAAAGTGTGTATGTTTGGATAATCTTTCTAGCATTTGATCAATAAAAGGTAAAGGGTAATGATCCTTTCTAGTAGCTTTATTTAATTTGAGGAAATCAATTACCATTCTATAACCTATAACAATTCTTTGTGGGATCAATTCATCGTTATCATTAGGAACAATAGTAATACCTCCCTTCTTAGGGACACAACGGACAGGACTTACCCACTGACTATCAGCAACAGGATAAATTATACCTGCCTCCAGAAGCTTCAGTATTTCATTTCTTACCACTTCTTTCATCTTAGGATTTAACCGTCGTTGGTGATCAACAACCAGTTTAGCGTCTTTCTCCAATTTTATTTTGTGCTGACGTAGAGTGGGACTAATGCCCTTAAGATCATCAAGAGTATATCCAATAGTAGCATGACGCTTCTTCAGAGTTTTCAATAATTTCTCTTCTTCCTGCTCTGAAAGGTTAGCACTAATAATAACAGGATATATCTTCTTTTCATCAAGATAAGCATATTTAAGAGTATCAGGCAATGGTTTAAGCTCAAACACGGGATCACCCTTGGGTGGAGGAGGATCCCCTAGGATTTCAACAGGCAAGTTGTGTTTCAAAATAGGTCCCTGTTTAAAGAATACTTCATCTATTTCCCTTATTTCATTCATAAACATATCATTTTCATGGTCTAACAAATATTATTCTAAAGGATCATTAGGAGGCACGGCAATAGAAGCAAGACCAATAAGTTCATCCTTACTAGGTAATTCTTTATCATGGGGTTGTCTACGAAATTTAGCAAAATTAAAATCATGAGACAGACCCCTAAACCAACAGAAATGATATCCTTTTTGCAGTCTATCCTAGCATTAACAGTATTCAAGAAGGGTCTACCAAAGATTATGGGACAAACGTTATCTTGTGGGGAAGCAAGAACAAGAAAATCAATAGGATATTTAATTTTCCCACACAAGACTTCAACATCTCTAACAATCCCAATCGGTGAGATAGTATCTCTATTGGCAAGCTTAATAGTAACATCAATATCTTCTATCTCAGCAGGTGCAATATCATGCATAATTTATTTATATAAGGTATAAGGTATTGCACTGACACTAGCACCCATATCACATAAGACATGATAATAGTGATCTCCTATTTTAACTGAAACAACAGGCATGCCAACAACAGGTCTATGTTTATCTTTAGTATCAGGTTTAGCAATTCTAGCAGCTTCATCACAGAAGTAAATAACATGACCATCAATATTATCAACCAAGAGATCTTTAACCATAGCAATAGTAGGTTCAACTTTAATTTGCTCAGGGAGTTTGGGTGTTTTAATACTTTTGTTGACCACAGTTGAAGCTTTAGCATGATCCTTTATTCTAACAGGGTAAGGTGGTTTCCCAATATAAGCGGTAGGAACAATAGGATCAACATTATAAGTGATAGTCTTTTCTTCAACTTTGATAGGTTCAACCACTTTTACTTCAATGGGAGGATGATATTTAAACCACTTCTCCTTAGGGAGATCAACATGAGTATGATTCACAGAAACAAGCTACTATCTCAGAGTCAAGTCCATATTTAGTGCTAAATTCACAAAAAGCATCGGTATCCATAAAAGATTTAACACAATCAAACTTAGGTGTTCTACCTGACTCCTTACCTTCGTCAAGATCCCAATCTTCAGAGTTGCGTTTAATTCTTTCCAATAAATCTCATCTGAATTCAATAGTATTCATCATAAAAGAACCAGTACAAGAAGTATCGAGCATGGAGCGATTGTTGAGAGAAACCCGAGCATAAATTTTTTGAATAAAAATTTATCTTGAGAGCTCATGAGTGGGGCATGAATATAACATTGACTTAAGCCTCCCCCAAGCTTGAGCGGTACTTTCTCCTTCGCGAGGCCAAAAATTATATATATAATTACGATCACGATGAACCAGATGCATAGGATAAAACTTCTGATGAAATTCCAATTTCAACCGGTTGTAGTTCCATGATCCAATATCATCACATAGCCTAAACCATGTCAATGCCTTTTCCTTCAAAGATAAAGGGAAGACCTTCTTCTTGATAACATCCTCGGGCATACCTGCAAGCTTAAATAATCCACAAACTTCATCCACATAGATTAGGTGCATATCGGCATGGAATGTTCCATCTCCTGTAAAAGGGTTAGCTAGCAGTTTCTCTAACATACCCAAAGAAATTTCAAAGTAAACATTTTCAGTAGGTTCAGTAGGTTGAGGAGCAACTCTTTGCTCTACTGGTCGGGGTGAAGATACCCCGAACAAGCCCCTCAAAGGATTATTTTCCATAGTAACAAGTGACAGTAAATTTCAGCACACTATATAAAATTTTCCTTACCGAATTCCACCTACCAAAGGCGCTTCACTCCCCGGAAACAGCGCCAGAAAAAAGTCTTGATGACCCACAAGTATAGGGGATCTATCGTAGTCCTTTCGATAAGTAAGAGTGTCGAACCCAACGAGGAGCAGAAGGAAATGACAAGCAATTTTCAGTAAGGTATTCTCTGCAAGCACTGAAATTAGCGGTAATAGATAGTTTTGTGATGAGGTAATTCGTAACGGGTAACAAGTAACAAAAGTAAATAAAGTGCAACAAGGTGGCCCAATCCTTTTTTTAGCAAAGGACAAGCATGTACAAACTCTTATATAAAGGAAAACGCTCCTGAGGACACATGGGAATTATCGTCAAGCTAGTTTTCATCATGCTCCTATGATTCGCGTTCGTTACTTTGATAATTTGATATGTGGGTGGACCGGTGCTTGGGTGCTGCCCTTCCTTGGACAAGCATCCCACTTATGATTAACTACTCTCGCAAGCATCCGCAAGTACGAAAGAAGAATTAAGGTAAACCTAACCATAGCATGAAACATATGGATCCAAATCAGCCGCTTACGAAGCAATGCATAAATTAGGGTTTAAACTTCTGTCACTCTAGCAACCCATCATCTACTTATTACTTCCCAATGCCTTCCCCTAGGCCCAAACAATGGTGAAGTGTCATGTAGTCGACGTTCACATATCACCACTAGAGGAAAGACAACATACATCTCATCAAAATATCGAACAAATACCAAATTCACATGACTACTTATAACAAGACTTCTCCCATGTCCTCAGGAACAAACATAACTACTCACAAATCATATTCATGTTCATAATTAGAGGGGTATTAATATGCATAAAGGATCTGAACATATGATCTTCCACCGAATAAACCGACTAGCATCAGCTACAAGGAGTAATCAACACTACTAGCAACCCACAGGTACCAATCTGAGGTTTTGAGACAAAGATCGGATACAAGAGATGAACTAGGGTTTGAGAGGAGATAGTGCTGGTGAAGATGTTGATGGAGATTGACCCCCTCCTGATGAGAGGATCGATGGTGATGACGATGGTGGCGATTTCCCCCTCCGGAGGGATGTTTCTCAGGCAGAACAGCTCCGCCGGAGCCCTAGATTGGTTCCGCCAAGGTTCCGCCTCGAGACGGCGGCGCTTCGTCCCGAAAGCTTCCTTCTTATTTTTTTCCAGGGCGAAAGACTTCATATAGCAAAAGATGGGCACCGGAGGCCTGCTAGGTGGCCCACGAGGCAGGGGGCGCACCCAGGGGGGTAGGGCGCGCCCCCCACCCTTGTGGCTAGGGTGTGGGACCCCTCTGGTTGATTCTTTCGCCAGTATTTTTTATTAATTCCAAAAAGTGCCTCTGTGCAGTTTCAGGACTTTTGGAGTTGTGCAGAATAGGTCTCTAACATTTTCTCCTTTTCCAGCCCAGAATTCCAGCTGTCGGCATTCTCCCTTTTCATGTAAACCTTGTAAAATAAGAGAGAAAAGACATAAGTATTGTGACATAATGTGTAGTAACAGTCCATAATGCAATAAATATCGATATAAAAGCATGATGCAAAATGGACGTATCACTCCACGGTCGTGCATGCGCTACTATGCCGACGAAAGTGTGCATCTTCTTGGTCTTGTGCATGCGACTATGCCACTGCACGTGTGCAACGCCTTGGTCGTATGTGTGCAATTATAACTACTGCGATGCAAAAAAAAATGTGACTATTGCAACATATAATCATCGAAACATATACTAGCGGTGATTTCTGCCATCTGGCGATGGACCAAACTATTCAGACTCGCCCAACCAGATTGATTTAATTCAAAGCAAAATTAACTATAGCCTGTTGCAGGAATATTTTCTGCTGCTTTGATCCACTATCGAGCCCTGGTTGACCCATCCAGGAAGAGTCTAGATGGACGAACACACAGCTGCATGCAGACCACCACGAACACATAGCCGCGTGTAGACCACCGCGATGCATTCATCCGTGCTCCCTTCTTCCTGTCTACAATGATGCATGCACACCACCGCGTGTCCTCCACCCACAGCCACGACAGATCCGGCCGCCCTGCCCTTCTCCTTCACTCCCAGCCTTCTGGATCGATGGATTCGGAGGGAGGCGACCACCTACCTGCAGGTCCCCATGGGGCGCCACAAGTCGGGGGAGAAATCGTCGACCTCTGCGGGAGAGGGGCGGGGGACGACGGCGCACTCCGGTGGCCGGTCGCCGGAAGTAGTGGACACGCGCGTCCGCACCTCCCTACCTGTGTGTGGTGGCGGGGGAAACAGAGGAGGAAGATGAGACTGGTTTGGGTTGGACCGGTACACACGGCACAATCTGACAAAAACTTACCCTAGACTCTGTCGTAAGATCACATCAGACGGTCCACGCTCGGCCGCTTGGCAAGTCGAAATCGCGCGCGTGCACTTTTGGATTTTAGGAAAAACAAAATAGAGTGGTTGCCGAGGGTTTAGACCAGCCACAATCAGTAGTAACATATAGTAACACGGCCATGTTACTACTCAATGTTACTACATCTATAGTGAGGAGTAACATATGTGTGGTAACATGCAACACTTCATTTATTAGGATATAAACTCATATTGCCTTAGGGGGTGTTTGTTTCCAGGAACTTTTTTATGTAGGGACTAGAAAAAGTCCCTCTTAGAGACTTTTTTTACCAAACAAGAGGGACTTTTTAGAAACTAAACTAGGCATTTGGGACTAAATCAAGGAGAGTCTTTTTTGGGACTTTTCCAACAATGTCCCTCCATGCATTCATTGGCCCGCCACCCCATGGTGTTGTTTGATTGTTATTTTCTATATACTAAGAGCAACATGGTCATTTAATAACTTTTAGGAAGGGACTAGGGACTTTTTAGTCTCTGGAAATAAACAGGAAGGGACTTTTTAGGGACTAGGGACTTTTTAGTTGGGACTAGGAAAAGTCCTAGGACTTATGAACCAAATAGGGTCTTAATATGTGTGATGTTACTCATACTAGTAGTAACTAGCTATGTTACCACATGCCTCTCTTTCTTCATTTATTGGTTGCTACATCATCTATTTTATCTACTCCCTCCGTCCCATATTAGTATACATCCGTTTCAGTGACAACTAATATGGAACGGAGAGAGTAGATATGTGTAATGTTACTAGCCATGTTGCTCCTACCGTGGGTAGTCTTATAAGCTCCAGCTGTCCAACACGACCAGTCGCCAGCTCCATTCCCGCCCCCCTCAAAACCCTCTCGAGTTCCAGAACCTTCCAGAAGAACGTCCCGCAATCGTCGCCCTCTCCTCCTCTCCTCCCCATGGCCGCGTCGGCGTCGGCGGCGGGCGGCGAGCCCCAGAAGCAGTTCCTATCCATCATCCGCGACTTCGCGGCCGAGAAGTCCCACGGCGGTAAGCGTCCCCCTCCCCGCGGCCTCGCCGCATCCACCCCTGTAGCACCGTAGGGTTTCGCGTCCTCGGCTAACCCAAGCCCGCCGCCGCTACGAGTGCAGAGCGCACGGTGTCGGGCCTGAAGCGCCGCCTCGACGACGTGGTCTCAGCGTCCGACGCGGCCACGGCGGAGCTCGAGGCCGCGAAGCGCGCGCGGGAGGCGGCAGAGACGGAGCTGCGCGGGAGCGAGGTGCAGGCATCCATCGCAGACGCGTCGATACAGGCGCTCGAGGTATCTCCCCATCACCCTCGCCCCGAAACGTGTGAATCGTGCCTCCGTTCAGTGCCAGTTCGCCTGATTTGGTTCGACGTGTTGTCGTGGTGCGTTTAGGCGACGATCTCTCGTCTCCAGGAGGAGATCGCGAAGCTGGGCTCTGAACTGGAGGCGCTTAAGGTCAGAAATCTCGATAATCGAAGCGGGTTCAGTTAGGATCCTGGCCTGTTGTTGCTTAAATATGACGCGCTTTGTGTGTTGGTGTTGTGTGTGTGTGTGTGTGTGATTGGAATTGGAACTGGCGGGGCTGCGCTTTTGGTGCTCGATGAAATGGCTCCAAAGAGCACGGAGGACATCGAGAGGTGAGTGGGATGGACTCTGTCTATCGTGCTGTTTCTTTTGTGCTCCAGTACATATCAACTAATTTACACATGCGCCTGCGCTGGTTGTTTCAGAGAGGAGTTCTTGAGACAGATGCTTGAAATGAATGCAAGGATAAGGTATGTGTTATTCTTTTGGTTTGCCGGCACTGACTACATGTCGTTCCCTGGATATGCAATCAGCTATTCAGCTGTGGCTTGGGCTGCATCTCTTGTTTGCTTTGGTACTATATATAAACGACCATGCCATTGTCTGGCATAGTACTTCGCCTATGTTCAAACTACAGTGAGGGATCGAATAGGGATATATATGTGGATCTCGAAATTACAGTGATCCGTGAAATAGAGCATTGAATATGTTTTAACACATTAACCTGCAGTAAGGGTAATCATGTGATATTTTGGACAGCATTATTAAGATCCTTTGCTATAACCTTATGAAGATAGTGTCAAGGGATACTACTAAGTTTTGTTTAATTCTTCAGAATAGTCGAACAGAATCACTTTTCTACCTTTTCTTTTTTTATTATGTCTACTTGGTATATTTTCTTTGCCTGCTAGCTAAAACTTGCATTAGAAGTTTCTTATTTGCTAATTATCTCGAGATAAACTTCATTCCTCCTCTGCAGGCAGTTTCAACAGAAGGCTTCTGCAGAATTAGCAGAGAGGTGCTCTGGGCCGCCATCAGCAGATGGTAAGCAAGGCAAGTCAGCAGAGGGTAAGGACGCCAACTCGCAGTGCATACATAACACTTTCGGTTCCTGAATACCTTAAGAAGGGTTCCTGTAATTTTGCAGTTCCCATATTGTTTCTGTTTGATTCATTTTGCATAGTTTGAAGGGTAACCGGAATTATAAGTTGTACTTCTGTGCTGTTCTTTATTATGTCTGTACCCAAAAGCTTGTTATTTTTAGCTAGATCAATCTATGTCTTTGTTGTGGCGTAGAAGAGTAAGGGTGCACATAATAATGTAATGGCTGATAAGCTGCTCTTGTATTCTATCCTCCATAATAAGATAAATATGTGATTGCTTAATAAGATAAAGAATCTTGAAATGTGTTCCATTCGGTGTTGTGTAAGCTGGAAATGTGTTTCATTCTGTGTTGTACATATACTTACAGATATAATTTCTGTTATTGTAAGGCAAGCTATTGTTGGCTTTGTTTTTCTGCGATCATTTTGTTAATTATGTGCTCTGCAATGTGCTAAGGGTATGAGCTGCATGATACTTCTCTCATTTGCCCTTATGAATCTCCTGTCTAAAGTACTGTGCTCTATATTGCTACTTTCTTGTTTCCTATTGGACTGAAATGTTCACCTTGGCAGGTCAAAATGTGAGCGACATGAATGAAACTATGGACTCAGAAGGTATGTTGACAGATTCGGTTGATCAGATGAACAAGATGAATGCTGAGGTGCATGTATTGGAGGAAGAGTATCAAAAGGACCTGCTTGAACTTGAAAAGGTTCTTCTCTCCATTCTTTCACCCAATATTGTGTTATTTATTAACTATTCAACTTTCAATGGATGTGATACACTTGTTTGGTTTTCTCCGTGTATCACTCAACTAGTTTTACATGCTGTGAACTAATGTGCTAGACATGTGTGTATTATCTGCATTATCCTTTTCAAAAGTCAAAGAAAATAATGCCAATGCTATTCGTCACGGTGCAAAATATAGTAGTTTATGCTGATAAATATTTGTTGTGCTAAATGTTTCCAAAGACATTTGTATGATAAACACTAGGACCACCATAATTCCAACCGTACGGGGCTAACATGCACGTACTGAGGCAGATGCTGCTGCTGCGGGTTTTTTTTCACATGCTGCTGCTGCATTGTGAGAACTATAGTTCCAACTTCCAAGCTATAGCGATTCTCATAATTTTAACAAGAATATAGTAGTACTTGCTTTTTTTATGTATTCAGTTCGCTGCTTTTGCAGGAATGCGCATTGTCTGACGTTTTATATGGACATAAATTTTAACAGCTCTCTCAAGACTGTTGCCTTGTTTTACAGCTGCGTCATGAACTGGCTGATGTGCGAGCAAAGAGAGCTCTTATGGAGGCTGTGATGAAAGAGACGAAGAAGTTGCAGGAGCTCGGAGGATATCCTTTTCACCTGTCTAAAAATCACTTCGTTTGCGCAACTATTATTTATATGTACATATGTTCCTGCCGCTTCTTCATCCGTGTGTGTTTGCGGAAGCTTTCCTTGACTCGACGCAAGCGCGTGTCCGAACTGGAGAATGTGCACCATTCACTCGCTGAGGAGCTCCAGAAGCGCTACATATGCCCTGGCTGCGGAACCAACAACATGGCGCCGGAGGAGGAGGCAGCACCGGCAGCGGCGGTGGCAAACTAACTAGAGAAGTAGAGAGCACGCTGGTAGCTGCGAATCGGCAGGGCTGGTACCTGGTATGAGTTCCCAGTAAATCAGTGACACGGATCAGATTGTTTGTGGACGATAAAACCCCCCTAGATTAGCCGGCTGTACTTTGGCGAGCGGTTAGCTCTTGTCGTTGCATTACCTGACCTGCAGTGCCTGTCGAAACCACTGGGACACAGTCGTAAAATTTTCAGTGATCAGTACGAATACACGTCTTGTATCTGTTTCTTTGCTGTCACTGTCCGGTATTGTGATCTGAACGGTTTACGAGCACTCTTTGACTAAAATTGGTCAAGCACAAAATCCTCTGTGTTTTCTCTTTTTTTTTGCAGGGAAAGAGTATTTCTATTAGCTAGCAAAAATACTCCAGTAGACGCAATCAGAGATCATAGCAGGGGCAATTTCCGGTAGAAAGTTATGAATCCACACTGCTGCTTTCACCTACTCCCTCCGTTCGGAAATATTTGTCATCAAAATGAATAAAAAGAGATGTTCTCTTACATCCCTTTTTATTCATTTTGATGACAAGTATTTCTGGACGAAGAAAGTACATAGCCTTGCTAGGCCATGACTCGCAGAATTGGCTGTGATTTATCTTACAGTTTTGTTAAAACACATCTAGATGTGCCATAAGTATTGCACATCTAAGTCGTATATCATTGATCTTACATTGAAATTCGTGTGAATATTTTCCAATTTTGCTAAAGCACATCTAGATGTGCCATAAGTATTGCACACCTAAGTCATGTCATTAATCTTACATTGAGATTCGTGTGAATATTTTCTTTCTCTTTTTTCTTTTCTCTTTATGCTTGATTCACTCACTTAGATGTGCAATAACTAGAGCACATCTAGATGTGCCCTAGACACACCCAATATTTTCTTTTTCTTTTTTCTTTTTCTCTTTATACTTAATTCACTCAATTAGATGTGCAATAACTAAAGCACATCTAGATGTGCAATAACTAGAACACATCTAGATGTGCCAGACACACCCTTTATCTTAACAATAGATACATTCCTTTCCTCAACAAATTCATGAATATCTGAACCCTGGATGAATACTGCGACGTGTTAGGCGTTGATGGATACCGCTTCAGAACAGTCGGTCTCCATCGTCAATGGAAGGAGTGACCAATGCAGGTCTAGGGTGAGGCTTTCCATCGCTGCCAACTCCACATTCACCCCCAACATTTTCTACTGTGTTGCTCTGCTCTTACATTCTCTTACGCCTTGGGAGTGAAATCGACTTCGTTTGCTACTTGTCCAAATAGGGCACCGGGGACAACAGAAGTTGTTGACCAGTGGCTAACAAGTGCCAAATACTAGTAGTACACTATATATTGGGACACACCGCTGTTGATCCTGATATTTCTCACAATCGCCAGATACACAAAATATTGGGATGCACTGATGTAGATCTCCCGCTCTACAGAAACTAACCTCGCAAAGGACGCTAAAACTATATGTCAAAATTATACAACAACATAAACTACCCTATCAAAAAGAAAAGATTGAACTAAACGGAGTCATCACGTTAGTTTCTCCAAACTTTGTAATAGCTTGACAGAATTTTCCATGTTACTGGACAAGAATCCGGATTCATGCTTAGCCTCTTGCTTGGAAAGATAGCTCTTGGCTGCTTTGACATATGGGAATCCAGGCCCAAGCATGTGAGAAGCACAAGATGCCTTGGAAGCGAGGAGCTTGCAATCACCTGTAACAACACGGAAGACGTCATTATCTGTGATCACAACACAGCAGTGCAACTGGAATCGTGCCAAGTGGGGGACATGCATCTGAGAGTAAAATGGAAGTTGCAAAAAGAGAAAGAAATCATGAATGCCTAGAATTTAGTGCGCACAGAATAGTCTGGTGTAGCTGACATATATTCATTTTCTATATTGCACAATAGATATTTTATTACAGTTATTAATATCTGTAGTCAGCTCTTTATCGGTATGGAAAACACAAAGGGCCAAATTTAGTACGTTTAACTCCATAGCATTGTCTTGTCCCATACAGGAGAACCCCGTGATGCCATGATCGTTTCAAGGTGAAGGCATTGCACCATACGCCTGGCAATTACTAACAGCTACCTAAAAAATATTTTAACAAGTGATAGCCTTATCCTGCTGTAATAAGGTATGCCAGTTCTATAAACCAACAAAATCTAATATCAAACTGGGCCAGCCAGGGTCCACGTTATACAGATACCCGTCAACTTTTTTTAAACATGGGCTGCCAAGAAAACCACGAGTTTAAATGCCAATGGACTAGAGATTGCCCTATATCAATGTAGTCTTGATAGCATTTACTATCTGACAAAGTTGATCAAATGAAGGGGAGCACCACGTGATTGCATTTCAGCAATAATTGAGTTAGAGGGACAAGCAGTTACCTTTTGCAGTTTCTGACATATAGATGTTTTGGCTGAAATGACGGTTCATCCACCATTTGCATCGGAGCTTCCATGATTCCCTCGTATGTTGCTCAAAGAAGACTGAAGAAAGACTACTAAAAGCATCAATCGATGCATCTCCTTCAACATTACATGAAATACAATCCTCGTAGTCAGTAGTACGATCAGAAAAAAGCCGAAGGAAGCATGATACAAGCTCCTCCCAGATGGAAGGCTTCCCGTTCACACAGTCTAGATGCAAAACAATTCTCTCAAGTAGTCGGGTGGTATTATAATATCCTGGGGAACCAACAACAGGTTAAGAAAATGTAACCATTGCCACTAGCAAAATAATCAAATCGTTAACATTTCTGAAGTTCGCATAGATAAGCAATGTAATAAACTTTAGAAACTGGGAAACCACGAGTAGCATTGAAGTTCATTTTTTCTTCTGATAGTGATATCACTACTAATATTCTGTTTTGATGATCACAAAAATGGCTTCATAGAAAGATCAACATGCTTACATTCTACGATGTCCTGTAAAATACTTCATGCACGATCTTCTCTACTATTCTGTTTTGATGTAACAATCTAATGACATTTCTACTTTACTAATAAAATGACCAGTATCAGTAATAATTGTATGGATTGCTTGAGACTAGAATACTTGACATGCAACAAGCAAGAATAATTCAGTTTCTTCGGGATTGTAGTTTCGAGTTACTTTTCCAGTGATGAAATCAAGAGCATAGTTACAAGATAGCAATATTTCCACTCTCTATACCGAATTTAGTGCCACAAGAGAAGGTTAGTAGTTATAGTGCCAACCAGCCACCACTAACTTCTAAAACCCTTTGCTTTAGACCTTCCAATTGATGAAACCAGTCCAAGTAAACACCTTAGCGTAAACCACTATAATTCCCATACAGCAGGTTTCAGTGATGTCAAAGGTAGGTATTGGAGTAATAGCAACACATCGATTTAACACTTCTTTCCTCAATAGTCCATTTGTTTATCTTATTCCGTTGACAAATGGCCTAACTGCAGGGGAAATATGGACTTTAGAAATAGTTCATTACTTCAGTCCAGTTTTGCTGATACCAATTTTTTTTTCTTCTAGAATGTATGTAGCAGTACCAATGTAAGGAGTCGACTACCAAACTAGAATTGATCAAATAGTAGAGCACCATGGGAGAAAAAGTCTTCAGCCAAAACCTTTTCTGTGCATTTCAGTTAGCCTCTCAACCGAGTAGCTACATGTAGGATCTCTCTGCAAAGCTTCCTCATAGCAAGAAGATATAGTTGATACTTGATTTTGGTCAAAATACTCTAGCAGTCTGCCTCGCAATCTGCATTACAAAAACTAAACTTCAGCCACTTAGCTCACAACAGCTTATATCAGTACAGACAAGGAACAAAAAAACAGAAACTACCACAGTCAAAAGATGTTTTAGAAACATAAAATGAGAGATGAGATTTAAGATAACAAATTGCTTTAAATGATAACCAACGACATGATGGCTTGACAACCTGAAAGGAAGCGCTGTAGTAGAACTGCGGCAGGTCTTCTCAAGTTCACAAAGTGCATCTTTCAGTTTATCACCAAGCAGGAGAATCTACACCATAGTAAAGGTAGCTAAAATGGGTCTACAGATGAAAACAAAATCCATACAAGAAATTGTATGGTTATATGCAAAACATGGGGTACTGGTTTGATAGACAAGTACCTGTATTAATGGCAATAAGGCTGCCATTACTGGTGGTGACGAATGAAGAGCCACTTTTAGACATCTTTCTGCATCTGCGTAGAAGGCATTAGGTGTTGACTTGTACTTCCAGTACGAATCAAAGCAATCACTTGAAGTCCCAGCAGCATGCTTTAGACGTAGTGGCAACAAGCTTTGTTCCAACCCTTCAAGTACCATAATAACATCTAACATGTTAATACATAATTATGCGGAGCTATAAAACAAGCTTGATAAAGATAACAAAAGTAATGGACAAACGGTTGCTCAGATTAATGAGGCTAGTTGATCTGATGAGGGACAGCCACGAAGCTATAATGTACATGCAATACATTACTACCAACGATGAAGGATCGATCCAACTCTAACAAAAAGAAGGATAAATCTACACGATGCTTCCAGCGCATTCATCAAAATCTGTTTCTGACTTGCCGGATGCAAAAAGAAGTAACAAACCTTAAGAGTTGTCAAGCATTGTTTATATACCTCTTTGAAAATTCATGTCATACTCTCATATTTTGGATCCAGATGCATCAAATAAAAGTAAATAAAGGCTAAAACTGGTTGCAGTATTGCTATCAAATAGAAGTGGATGGTCGAAAAACAAAATGTATTAGAAGGTATATGACATCAAACCAGTGGTTCTTTATGATTGCTCTAGATGTTCCAGTAATGTAATCACTCAGTGTCATTTTTCTACAGATCCCCAGAACTCGAAACTACCTAGTACTTAGTGGAAGGGAAAAAACAGATGAACATCTTGAAGAAGTAGATGGAAAGTCACTAACCACAGGTAGGGGCATCAGAGGTATTAAAAAATACGCTTCGAAAATCTGCAGAAACCACTTCCTCTTTCACTTGTGAATCTACTGAATCGTTTTCCTTAACAGGATAAACAGAACGAGATTTCTTGGGAATCTTGCATTTTTTGTCTATATTCCCATTATTGATAGAACTTTCTGAAGAGCAAGCAGGAAAACTGGCATCATCAACATCAATGCTGCAATTGTCATCTGAACTATCCTGAAGACCATTTTCTCCACAGGTATTGGATGACATAGAAATTTTGCATGATTCATTGTACACATCAAATCTCTCAAGTTGCATATCTTTGGGCAAGCCAGAGTACCATTTATCATATGATATCAAGCCATGTATCAGATTTAGAGTTGGTTCCTTCTGTAGTCCGTCCTTCGCGATGAGGCTGAAAAAAGGAATAGAAGCTCTCAATTCTTTTATCTCAGTGCTGACAAGACATGTCTGTGGAAGAGAAAATTAAAACAAGAAACTAAATCATCCAAAAGCTTCAACACTTGAAAAGTACTCTAGTTACCAGAATTAAGATGCTACACATATCTTAACACAATGTATGCATTTAACAAATGCATACTTTTGTACTATCTGTAGATTCCTTTCATCATCATAAAAAATTTCCTAGATTGACGCATATGAATACCACACAAATGTCTCGTGAGCCACTCAGTTGGCGGGAGGTGAGAGTGTACACCACCAACCATGTACTTGAATTTGGGTGCCTACTTCTGTTAATGAAAGAATAAATTCCACATTCGACCAGATATTTGTGATACGTGACAGTTTGAACCACATTTAGTTTTCGGTGACACTTTGAAGCAGATTTTGCACAAATTATTCCACTCTGAAAAACACTTTAGCATTTGAATTAGTTCTGATGTGATGGTCACACTCATCAGGGTGATGTAACAGTCACCTATTGCTTGACACATCGCAAGACTAACTGTGGCGTACATTTTGCAAACATGCATCCGATGTGGCAGAGGCTAACCGAAGGTCCAACAGCCGCTCTCTGCTAGCTATTACTGCTCTCTGGTAACCCAAGTTCTGCTACGTTGGACAGTCCAGCTAGCCTCTGCCACGATGGACATCGCATCTCTAGCTAGCCTCTGTCATATCGCCGGCTAGCCTATGCCATGTCAGAGAGTATCTGTGAGATGCATGTCCCAATTGGCCTGCAATGTGTCAAGTTGCGAGTGACACACTACCCAGACAAATGGGGCAATCATGTCAGAACCACTTCAAAATCTGAAATGGTTAAATGTGGTTCAAAGTGGAATGTTTTGTGCAAAAACAAAAAGGTGGTTCAACCTGTTACTATGTAACAAATACCTGGACCAAAATGGATTGTATCCTTAATGAGAAGTTACCTAGTACCTCGCAGGCAATACAGTCCTTGCCTGATAACATGTGAAAAAACAATTTCTTTGGATTTAACATGATAGACTGATACTTGGTTTCATTAAGGAAGTAAAATGAATTAGGCATGTAAATTGTAACAACAAACAAGATGACATGGCTATAAGCCTATCACAGATCAGTGTGTTCCCAAGAAAAGGCATATCAAAAAATGTGTACAAGACATGGCAGATGTAAACACTAACAGACTGTGCCGGTAACTCACACTCTTGTTGCATTGTGTGCATCGTCGATCTTGCCTTGTGAAAGATAAAATAGAGCCAGTTCGAGTTTAACCATGTGTTTCTGCCAAACAAATTAACAGGGTTTAGCAAATACAAAGGAGCATGATGTTTGTACATCTATTACCATATAATAAAAAGGATTAGATCAGAGGTAATACAGAAAACAGAACACAATTAGAACTGAATACTATGATGTACAACATGATCTTTTTATTAAGCTAATCCCATGACCTTAGTATTCAGGTGAGTCTATGAACATACGAAGTTATGACTCAATGTTTCGGATCAACTGAATCCAATTTTGCCATGGCATGCAGAAGTTTAAATTGCAACCAACCTAACTATAAAATACTAGCAAGCCACAACAGAATAAAAACACACGTGCACAAAACTGCATATTGTGATTTCGAACTCAACAAA
Organism: Triticum urartu; assembly: GCF_003073215.2. Lineage (NCBI taxonomy): Eukaryota > Viridiplantae > Streptophyta > Magnoliopsida > Poales > Poaceae > Triticum > Triticum urartu. The sequence goes on along the minus strand of NC_053028.1, from coordinate 152,212,092 downwards.
AAGAGGGCCGTTTGCTATGTTTTTAAAGCGTCCCTAAGGCGACGCCTAGGCGTCGAAGCGCTCCCCCTCCGCTTTGGAAAATCGACCGCTTTGGGCGCCTAGGCGTCCAAAGCGCCCGCCTAGGCATCGCCTAGGCGCCAAAGCGCCCCCCCTCCCTAAGGCGGTAAGGCGTCGCCTTAAAAAATAGGCCGTTTGGAATATAAGAATCCCAAAACAAAAGAACAGATGTAGGATACTTTTGAAGAACATAAACAGGAGTACTACAATACACTTTGATCCTCTGCCCTGTGTCAGCTTTTACCTCACCCTAAGTTCATGTTGTTCTACTGATGAAGGACCACCCATGGTTTTACCAAATACAGCTGGTGTTGAGCAACTGCAGACAGTTCAGGTAGCAACAAAATATAGGTGCATCAGAAGGCAGAGCTCACAGTTGTGCGGGCTACAGGGCAATGCGCACATGCCAGATGGGCTTCAATAATCTCTACTATAGCAACGGTATCACTCCTATAGACACAAGTTAGCAGAAGATTGCTGACCAGACTTCACAGCAAATGCCCTTTCCCCATAAAGTTCATACAAAAATCCAACGAAAGGTACAATAATAAGGAACTTTCATGTGTATGCTACTATGCTTATATCCAAACAAATGAACAGTCCTAATTCCTGTTGGATTTGGAATTCAATGTTGTTCCCGGAAACATTTTTTATCCAATTAGGCTCTGAATAGTACTGATTGGTAACAATACGGATTATAACAAAACCCTGGTTCCATTTTCAGGTGTTTGTTCAGATATGGTTGTATTAACAAATTTACTCATGGTATATATAAGAATAAGATAATTAACTAATTTAACATTGTATTAGTCTAAAAGTTGACAACAAATTAGGAACTTACTTTTGCAGAAGTAGGCAACCACATTAGCCGTTGTATCCAAACATCAAAAACCTTCTGCGTCCGGTGGTAGTAGGTTCTCCTCCCATGGTTGCCACTATCCTGAGCAAGGCGTCTATGAATATCCATCGCATCCTTCAATCGAGCAACTAGCCTTCATTAGAAAACACTAACTTTACCAAAACCATGAGCTGCTATAAAAATTAGTAATTACACCCTGCATGTTCTGCTTACCACTAAAATGCTGCGGACCTCCTCGAAGGAGTCAGGGCGCTGGATGCCAGGTAGGAGCACGGAGAAGACCCCTGCAGCATCTCGCCATTGGTGCGTGCGAACATGACTGTGGAGGAGACGGCCAAGGCGTCCACGATTAGCCCACATGGTGGGGGCTTGCTCTGTAATGGGCCTCTGAGGGTAGGGGCGTCGTCTCCGGACCACCTTCCCTCCCGTGTCCTTGCCAGCGTCTGCATCGAGCTCACGCTTGACAGTGGTAGTCGGCGTTGCGCTGGGCTGCTCGCTCCACTTATCCACAGAGGAATCGGCCCTTGAAATGCCCGGCGGGGTAGCTTGGGGAGTGAAAAGGGGCTGCTGGATTGGGGTTGCCGGCAGGCAGTGCCGGCTGCGCTTCTTGTGCGGTTGTGCGTGCAATGTTTCCCCTCCTGCATTCTTGCCAGCCCCGTCGTCGGCGTCAGGCTCGCTCTTTATGGAGGTGGGCACGGTCATCGGCGTTAGGTCCAGCTCCCCGCACCGCTTGACATCGAAGGAATCGGTTTTCGAAATCCCGGACAGAATAGTTTGGGGCGTGAGCAGCGGCTGGCTTGGGGTTACCGGAAGGTGGTCCCGGCGGCGCTTCTTGCGGGGCGGTGGGCGCGAAGTGCGAGCGGCAGCGGTGGTGCCGACGTCGGGCTCTTCCTTGACGGGGGTGAAAGCCGGTGGAGATGGCGACAGCGGCAGCCGCGCCATAGCATGAGGCGGAGGCTCACCGCGACGGCCGCAAGGTGAGCTGCGCGGGCGGAGGAGAGACGCGAGCGCGGCCGGGAGGAGCGGAGACGCTACCGCGAGACGCCCTGCTCGGAGGCCGCACGGCTTGGTGCAATCTGTGGCTCCAGCGCCGCACTCCGCGCGATAGCTTCTCGCGAGGAGCTGGGCCCCGTTCGGCACACCAGGTGCAGATGGAGGCAGCCGGGGGGCGCCGGAAACGACGGGGAGACGGCGGGTCGATGGCCGAGAGGGGAGAGAGGAGGCGGCGCGGCTGCGAGACAACCTGACGGGGTAGGGACGGCGGCGGCCGGCGCTAGGGTTATCTGGCTTCCAGAAAACGCTGGCTCCCGCTCCTAATCTAGTGTCAGGCCTAAACCTGCAGGTGTCGATGAGATTCAGTTATCCAACGACTGAGATGCCTCCACGCCTTACCGCTTCGTCGAGAGCCGTTGATTTCCTAAATGTACCGTTATACAGTAGTAGTTACTGTTACTTTTCACTTTGTCAATCACTTTAGCCTATATAACCAGCCGGGATGTGGCTGGCGTGTGATCTGTCTTTTCTCTTACAGAATTCGCCTCGATGGCTTACGGGATACTTCAAAGTTAAATCAATAGCAAATACATCCAGATCTGAGATTTCCCCGCTCCCAAATTTCTTTGATTTGCTTGCTAAATTCGCATAGGTCTAGATCGGTCCTGACAAATGGTATCATGAGCCATAGTTCTTCGGCAGAAACACGCTCCGATCGGGAAAAAATTCCAGATCGGCGATTCCCACCCTTCTCCGTGAGCAACGACGGCGGTAGGATTTTCCGTTGGCGTTGGTGGTGGGGAGCGGTTGGTTGGCACAGATTAGCCGAGCGGAAACGGTTGTTCGAGCACACTGCTCGAGCAGTAAAATTCCGTGTTCCAGCATTGATCCTTGTGCTAGGGAGGCGTGGATCGCAACGGCGGCATGATTCGAGGTTTGGGAAGGGTTCCTGGTGATCCAGAGGTAAAATTTTGTACCCACACCTCGAATCAAGGAGATGGGGCGAGCAAAGGCAATGATGATGCGGATCTGCAAGAGATGCTGGCAATTCGTGAAGATTTTGCAGTCTTAGAGAAGGATAGCATGGAGATGCAAGTTCAGGTGTCCAAGTTGCAAGACGAGGTGCAGTCCATTGGCTCTAAGCAAGGAGAAAATTGCAAAAACAGTGGGCACAGCGGAACAAGGAAACAGCTAGCAGCAGAAAAGGAGAAATCAAAGCAGTTAGAAGACATGCGGCTACACAACTTACCACCTATCAGGACTAGTAGACCAGCAGCTCCTCCTGGATTTCATAACCAGGGCAGGCAAGATGTAGCTAGTCAGATGGGAACTTCAGTAACTGGCGGAAACAAAGAGTATACTCCTGCATTCAATCAAATATATCAGCAGAATAGAGATAGGCAGTTATGGCAGGGGTATTATAAAACATATGAACATGACATGCAAGCACAGTTCATGAAATCTATACTAGAGGACCCAAGTTGGATTTCCCTAGATTTTCTGGCACAGACCCTGTGGGGTGTATAAGGCAATGTAACAAATATTTTCAAATGTCTGGGGCACCTGAAGAATATAAAGTATCTCTAGCCCAAATGTACATTATTGATAAAGCAGATACTTGGTTGAGAAGGTCTGGTTTATTAAAGAAACAGTTTAACTGGAAGCAATTTGGAGCTGAAGTGGTGAAAAGGTTTTCTGAACAGGGTACTTATGATTTAACAGAGAAGTTTACCAGTCTGAAACAGCTCAACAGTATAGTAACAGCTTATACTAAGGAATTTGAGGATTTGATGGCAGAAGTACAAGAAGAAAATCCTGAGCTAGGAGAGTGTGGCACCCCGATCTGCTTGGAGCAGGGGGCCTTCGCACATGAGCCCAGGATAACACCTAACGCACGACAGGTCCATGATACAGCATTCCAGGTACAAGAATATTCATCAAATACATGTGTATAAGATTACATCATTGATGAATACAATTATGTGGCATAGCCCTAAGGCTATTTAAATGGTGGCGGAAGTCTATTTAACTAGCGACGGAAGTCTTGGTTTGGCAGCATATCGCTCTGGCTGAGCTCCATAACTCACAGGACTGACAAGATTACGGTCTAGCATGACGGAACAAGCGAATAACCTGGGCACGACCTACAAAACTGGCATGACATGCCAGGTCAGTACATTGAATGTACTTGCAAGACAACCAAATACATAGCAACCAAACGAGCAGATGACAAAGTAAGAACCAAGCATATGCAACAGTCTACTTTAGCACCACTACTAAGCATGGCATGATATTAACTAGAATCATAAATCATGAACAACATCATAGCATCTACTAGCATGGCAATAACAGGACATATCAAACTTACTTCTAACATAGCAACAGCAAAACATAGCATATCCAAACATGGCATGGCATCATGAAACTGTGCTGAAAATAAACTACCAGTTACCTCCCGTGAAGACAGATTGTATTAACCTTATGCAACAATCACTTACTCTGCCACGGCTCCTCGGAGCAAACTCATGACTTACCGAGACCTCGTCTCGGGGTCATATCAACACATCATCATGACTTCTCACGATTTTCTCATAGTCCAAGTCACCACATTGTTTATCACATAAGTTATTAGCAGGTTTATCCTCCATTTCGACCAAGACCCGATAGTGTGACCTACTACGAACTGTGCTGCTATCGATAGACTTAATATACACTCTGCAAAGGTAGCGCACTGTACCCACACCACATAATCCGTGGCCTCGCACTCCCATTCGGGTGGACCAACGGCATTCCGACAAAGCTGTCCTACTGCCATGACACTCTCCCGGCCACTCCGACCAACTCCCATTTGGGCTAAGTCATGGGTGGCCCCGTGCCTACCAAAGGCACCTACGGCCACCGTCGTGGCAAAAATGGTCCCAAACAGGGACATGTGCACACAACTAAACTCGGGCTCACAAGGCTTATGTCCGCCTACCTGATCAGGGTAGCGCGCACCCATAACCTTTCCTAGTTGGAGGCACCTGCGAGAGGCATGACAACAGACCCAGCTAGGGCCTCCCATAAAGGCAAGTGTGGCTGCACTAGAGAAAGCTCGATTTGGTGGCATTATGACTCGATCCCATCGATGATAGAGGAGTTTTATTATGAAGTCATGTTATTAACTTCTCCACCATCATTAATAGTATGATCATATTTAACAAAGATGCAACAATGAGCATGCAACATGCAAATGCATTAACAAATATCAAGTTCCTCAAGTGAATAGATAAATCCTATGAAACATGACAATACTGGGTACTAGCTTATCGATGGTGTAACAAAATCATCATAGCATCAATACTACTGGCATGAAACTAACCAAAACACAGGTATGACATTATCAACAACAATATAACTAGCATGGCAAATGCTATCATGAAAATCAAGCATGATGTGGCAAGCAGTACTAACATATAGCACAACTGAACTAACAGTAGACGAAATAGACAAAAACTACTGCAACTAATCACACACACGAGGTACCAGCAAAATAAACATGCAAGTTTGGGGCTCATGATAAGAGGTTGGCTTGCCTGGGGGTCGACAAATACTTCGGGAAGAAGTGTGAAACAATCGCGGAAAGAGTTGCCGAAAACAGTTCTCTCTCGGAGGGGGCTGTTTACGGGCAAGGGAAAATAGGCATTTTCAGAATGTGCAAACATAAATAAAATAGGCCCATCAAAAAGAGCTCAACGAACAGAGAATGTGAGCATTGGAATCACCTCAATCGGAGTCACAGTTGCAAAGTTGTGGCCGTTCACTTTTTAGGCAGAAAAGTGGCTTAAACAGTGAACGTTCGCAATTTAGCCGCTTCGGCCGGCGGGTTCAGTCAACGGGCAGCCCGGGTCAACGCTGAGGGGCTGACAAGCGGGGCCCACCATGACTTTTCTCTCCTCCTCCTGGTTGTCACTTTATTGTATGAAATGCAATCGCCATGTAATTGCTTTACTTTATCACTAAGCGGTAGCGATAGTTGTAGAAGCAATAGTTGGCGAGACGACAACGATGCTACAATGGAGATCAAGGTGTCAAGCCGGTGACGATGGTGATCATGACAGTGCTTTGGAGATGGAGATCAAAGGCACAAGATGATGATGGCCATATCATATCACTTATTCTGATTGCATGTGATGTTTATCCTTTATGCATCTTATTTTGCTTAGTACGGCGGTAGCATTATAAGATGATCCCTCACTAAATTTCAAGGTACAAGTGTTCTCCCTGAGTATGCACCGTTGCTATAGTTTGTGGTGCCGAGACACCACGTGATGATCGGGTGTGATAAGCTCTATGTTCACATACAACGGGTGCAAGCCAGTTTTGCACGTGAAGAATACTCAGGTTAAACTTGACGAGCCTAGCATATGCAGATATGGCCTCGGAACACTGAGACCGAAAGGTCAAACGTGAATCATATAGTAGATATGATCAACATAGTGATGTTCACCATCAAAAACGACTCCATCTCACGTGATCATCGGACATGGTTTAGTTGATATGGATCATGTGATCATTTAGATGACTAGAGGGCCGAATGTCTATCTAAGTGGGAGTTCTTAAGTAATATGATTTAATTGGACTTTAATTTATCATGAACTTAGTCCTGATAGTATTTGCAAATTATGTTGTAGATTAATAGCTCGCGTTATAGCTCCCAGTTTATTTTTGATATGTTCCTAGAGAAAAATAAGTTGAAAGATGATAGAAGCAATGATGCGGACTGGATCTGTGATCTGAGGATTATCCTCATTGCTGCACAGAAGAATTATGTCCTTGATGCACCGCTAGGTGACGGACCTTTTGCAGGAGCTGATGTAGGCGTTATGGCAAGCTCGGTATGATGACTACTTGATAGTTTAGTGCACCATGCTTTACGGCTTAGAACCGGGACTTCAAAAATGTTTTGAACGACATGGAGCATATGAGATGTTCCAAGAGTTGAAATTGGTATTTCAGACTCATGCCCGTGTTAAGAGGTATGAGACCTTTGACAAGTATTTTGCCTACAAGATGGAGGAGAATAGCTCAACCAGTGAGCATGTGCTCAGAATGTCTGAGTACTACAATCGCTTGAATCAAGTGGGAGTTAATCTTCCAGATAAAATAGTGATTGAAAGAGTTCTCTAGTCACTATCACCAAGTTACTGGAACTTCGTGATGAACTATAATATGCAAGGGATGACGAAAACAATTCTCGAGCTCTTCGTGATGCTGAAATCGGCGAAGGTAGAAATCAAGAAAAGCATCAAATGTTGATGGTTGACAAGACCACTAGTTTCAAGTAAAATGGCAAGGGAAAGAAAGGGAACTTCAAGAAGAATGGCAAGCAAGTTGCCACTCCCATGAAGAAGCCCAAAGCTAGACCCAAGCCTGAAACTGAGTGCTTCTACTGCAAAGGAAATGGTCATTGGAAGCGGAACTGCCCCAAATACTTGGCGGATAATAAGGATGGCAAAGTGGACAAAGGTATATATGATATACATGTTATTGATGTGTACTTTACTAGTGTTCATAGTAGCCCCTGGGTATTTGATACCGGTTTAGTTGCTATGATTAGTAACTCAAAACAGGAGTTACAAAATGAACAAAGACTAGTTGAGGTTGAGGTGACGATGTGTGTTGGGTAATGATTCCAAGGTTGATAAGATCACCGTCGCATACTCCCTCTGCCTTCAAGATTAGTATTGGAACTAAATAAATGTTATTTGGTGTTTGCGTTGAGCATAAATATGATTGGATCATGTTTATTGCGATACCGTTATTCATTTAAAGTCAGAGAATAATTGTTGTTATGTTTACATGAATAAAACGTTCTATGGTCTTACATCCAATGTAAATGGTTTACTGAATCTCGATCACAGTGATACACATAATATTGATGCCAAAAGATGCAAAGTTAATAATTATAGTGCAACTTATTTGTGGCACTGCCGTTTAGGTCATATTGGTGTAAAGCGCATGAAGAAACTCCATGCTGATGGGCTTTTGGAATCACTTGATTATGAATCACTTGATGCTTGCGAACCATGCCTCATGGGCAAGATGACTAAAACTCCATTCTTCGGAACAATGGAGCGAGCCACTGACTTATTGGAAATAATACATACTGATGTAAGCGGTCCGATGAGTGTTGAGGCTCGTGGCGGGTATCATTATTTTCTGACCATCACAGATGATTTGAGGAGATATAGATATATCTACTTAATGAAACACAAGTCTGAAACATTTGAAAAGTTCAAAAAAATCAAAGTGAACTTGAGAATCATCATAACAAGAAAATAAAGTTTCTACAATCTGATCGGGGAGGCGAATATTTGAGTTACGAGTTTGGCCTTCATTTAAAACAATGTGGAATAGTTTCACAACTCACACCACCTGGAACACCACAGCGTAATGGTGTGTCCGAATGTCGTAACCGTACTTTATTAGATATGGTGCGATCTATGATGTCTCTTACCGATTTACCACTATCGTTTTGGGTTATGCATTAGAGACAGCTGCATTCACGTTAAATAGGGAACCATCTAAATCCGTTGAGACGACACCGTATGAACTGTGGTTTGGCAAGAAACCTAAGCTGTCGTTTCTTAAAGTTTGGGGCTCCGATGCTTATGTGAAAAAACTTCAACCTGATAAGCTCGAACCCAAATCGGAGAAATGCGTCTTCATAGGATACCCAAACGAAACTGTTGGGCACACCTTCTATCACAGATACAAAGGCAAGATATTTGTTGCTAAGAATGGATCCTTTATAGAGAAGGAGTTTCTCTCGAAAGAAGTGAGTGGGAGGAAAGTAGAACTTGATGAGGTAATTGTACCTTCTCCCGAATTGGAAAGTAGTTCATCACAGAAATCAGTTCCAGTGATTCCTACACCAATTAGTGAGGAAGCTAATGATGATGATCATGAAACTTTAGATCAAGTTACCACCGAACCTCGTAGGTCAACCAGAGTATGATCCGCACCAGAGTGGTACGGTAATCCTGTTCTGGAGGTCATGCTACTTGACCATGACGAACCTACGAGCTATGAGGAAGCGATGATGAGCCCAGATTCCATGAAATGGCTTGAAGCCATGAAATCTGAGATGGGATCCATGTATGAGAACAAAGTGTGGACTTTGGTTGACTTGCCCAATGATCGGCAAGCCATAGAGAATAAATGGATCTTCAAGAGGAAGACGGACGCTGATAGTAGTGTTACTATCTACAAAGCTCGACTTGTCGAATTTGTTTTGACAAGTTCAAGGTGTTGACTACGATGAGATTTTCTCACTCATAGCGATGCTTAAGTCTGTCCGAATCATGTTAGCAATTGCCACATTTTATGAAATCTGGCAAATGGATGTCAAGACTGCATTCCTTAATGGATTTCTTAAAGAAGAGTTGTATATGATGCAACCAGAAGGTTTTGTCGATCCTAAAGGTGCTAACAAAGTGTGCAAACTCCAGCGATCCATCTATGGACTGGTGCAAGCATCTCAGAGTTGGAATATACGCTTTGATAAAGTGATCAAAGCATATGGTTTTATACAGACTTATTGTGAAGCATGTATTTACAAGAAAGTGAGTGGGAGCACTACAGCCTTTCTGATAAGTATATGTGAATGACATATTGTTGATCGGGAAATGATGTAGAATTTTCTGGAAAGCATAAAGGAGTGTTTGGAAGGAGTTTTTCAAAGAAAGGCCTCGGTGAAGCTGCTTACATATTGAGCATCAAGATCTACAGAGATAGATCAAGACATTTGATAATTTTTTTTCAATGAGTACATACCTTGACAAGATTTTGAAGTAGTTCAAAATGGAACAGTTGAAGAAGGAGTTCTTGACTGTGTTGCAAGGTGTGAAGTTGAGTAAAGACTCAAAACCCGACCACGACAGAAAATAGAAAGAGAATGAAAAGTCATTCCCTATGCCTTAGTCATAGGTTCTACAAAAAGTATGCTATGCTGTGTACTAGACCTATTGTGTACCTCACCATGAGTTTGGCAAGAGGGTACAATAGTGATCCAGGAGTGGATCACTGGACAACGGTCAAAGTTATCCTTAGTGGAATAAGGATATATTTCTCGATTATGGAGGTGACAAAAAGTTCGTCGTAAAGGGTTATGAGGGAGTCCTGGATTAGGGGGTCTCCAGACAGCCGGACTATATCCTTCGGCCGGACTGTTGGACTATGAAGATACAAGATTGAAGACTTCGTCCCATGTCCGGATGGGACTCTCCTTGGCGTGGAAGGAAAGCTAGGCAATACAGATATGTAGATATCCTCCCTTGTAACCGACTTTGTGTAACCCTAGCCCCCTCCAGTGTCTATATAAACCGGAGGGTTTAGTCCGTAGGACAACATACAATCATACCATAGGCTAGCTTCTAGGGTTTAGCCTCTACGATCTCGTGGTAGATCAACTCTTGTAATACTCATATCATCAAGAACAATCAAGCGGGACGGGGGTATTACCTCCTTTAAGAGGGCCCGAACCTGGGTAAACATCGTGTCCCTTGTCTCCTGTTACCTTCCGCCTTAGACGCACAGTTCGGGACCCCCTACCCGAGATCCACCGATTTTGACACCGACATTGGTGCTTTCATTGAGAGTTCCACTGTGTCGTCACAATAAGGCTTGATGGCTCCTTCGATCATCGGTAGCGATGCGGTCTAGGGTGAGGTTTTCCTCCCCGGACAGATCTTTGTATTTGGCGGCTTCGCACTGCGGGCCAACTCGCTTGGCCATCTGGAGCAGATCGAGAGCTACGCCCCTGGCCATCAGGTCAGATTTGGAAACTTAAACTACACTGCCGATGTCCGTGGAGACTTGATCTTCGACGGATTCGAGCCCGTGTCAGGTGCGCCGCACAGTCACGACGAGCACGACGTAACTCTGCCGTCGGACAGTGTTCGGGAGATCGCATCTACAACTACTCTGGCTATCAATCCGGAGCAAATCACGCCATCTGAGAGTGGAGGGATAGACCCCGCTATGGAGACCGCACTCTCAGTGGCGATGGAGCCGGATACTGACTTCACCCCTTACGAGAGCCGTGTCGCCGAACCACTGGATTCACCTCCGGCCACGGACTCCGAGCCGCTTACATCCGTGCCCGTCGAATCCGACTGGGCGCCGATCATGGAGTTCACCTCCGCAGATATCTTTCAGCACTCACCCTTCGGCGATGTGCTAAATTCATTGAGGTCCCTCTCCCTGTCAGGAGAACCTTAACCGAACTATGTCCGGCTAGAATGGGATGCAGACGATGAAGAAATTCTCTGCCCACCCACCACCCACTTAGTAGCCACTGTCGACAATTTAACCGACATGCTTGACTTCGACTCCGAAGACATCGACGGTATGGACGACGATGCAGGAGACGAGCAGGAACCACCGCCCACAGGACGCTGGACCGCTACCTCATCATACGACATATATATGGTGGACACCCCTAAAGAAGGCAATGGCGACGAGACAGCGGAGGATGACCCCTCCAAGAAGCAACCCAAGCGCCAACGTCAGCGGCGCTGCTCTAAGTCCCGCCACAGCAAAAGTAGTGATACCGGCACAGGAGATCATAACACTCCGGATAGTGCCGAAGAAAACCACAATCCCCTCCAGCACGATGTAGAGCCGGAGGATGAACAAGCCAGGCCTCCAGAGCAGGCAGCAGATGGAGAACTAGAGGAGGACAATTGCATGCCTCTCTCCGAAGACGAGGCGAGCCTCGGCGACGAAGAATTTATCATGCCTGATGACCCCATCGAACAGGAGCGCTTCAAGCGCCGGCTTATGGCCACAACAAATAGCCTGAAGAAAAAGCAACAACAGCTTCAAGCTGATCAAGACTTGCTAGCAGACAGATGGACCGAAGTCCTTGCGGCCGAGGAATACGAACTCGAGCTCCCCTCCAAGAGTTACCCAAAACGCAGGTTGCTACCTCACCTCGAGGAGGAAGCATTGAAACCCCATGCACCAGTGTACGATGCGGCTGACCGGCCACTACGTGGCCGAGCCAAAGAGGCATTTCAGCCTGAAGTTCGGCCTGCACCCCGTCGCCACTCAATCCAAAATACCAAGGCTGGGGGCAACACATGGGACCTGCGGGACGTATTGGACAGTAAGGCAAAACTTGCAAGGTCAATATACGGGTCATGGGCACGCGCGCCAACACGGGACGATGATCGTCGCTCCAGATACACCAAAAGCAAATCCGGCCGGGCCGAATACAGCAGACAAGACTCATATGAACTGCATCGGGATATAGCCCAGCACAGAGGCACCGCACACCCCCTATGCTTCACTAATGAAGTTATGGATCACGAATTCCCGGAGGGTTTCAAACCCATAAATATCAAATCATATGATGGTACAACAGATCCCGTTGTATGGATTGAGGATTTCCTCCTTCACATCCACATGGCTCGCGGTGATGATCTACACACCATCAAGTACCTCCCACTAAAACTCAAAGGACCATCTCGGCATTGGCTGAACAGCTTGCCAGCAGACTCCGTCGGCAGTTGGGAGGATCTGGAAGACGCATTCCTTGACAACTTTCAAGGCACTTATGTGCGACCACCGGATGCTGATGACTTGAGCCATATAACTCAGCAGCCAGGGGAATCAGCCAGACAATTCTGGACTCGGTTCCTGACTAAGAAAAACCAAATTGTCGACTGTCCGGATGTAGAGGCCCTCGCGGTATTCAAGCACAACATCCGTGACGAGTGGCTTGCCCGCCACCTTGGCCAGGAGAAGCCGAAGTCTATGGCAGCCCTCACGACACTAATGACCCGCTTTTGCGCGGGCGTGGATAGCTGGCTGGCTCGCAGCAATAACACATCAAGGAATCTGGGCACTTCGGATACCAAAGATGCCAACGGCAGACAACGTCGTAATAGACCAAAGCGCCGCAATAACGGCGATAACACCGAGGATACGGCAGTCAATGCCAGATTCAGAGGCTCTAGATCCGGTCAGTGGAAAAGCCATTTAAAAGAAGTACTCCGGCTCCATCTAGTTTGGATCGCATACTGGATCGCTCGTGTCAAATCCACGGCACCCCCGACAAGCCAGCCAATCACACCAACAGAGAATGCTGGGTGTTCAAGCAGGCCGGCAAGTTAAATGCCGAAAACAAGGACAAGGGGCTGCATAGTGATGACGAGGAGGAGCCCCGGCTGCCGAACACGGGAGGACAGAAGGGGTTCCCCCCACAAGTGAATACGGTGAACATGATATACGCAACCCACATTCCCAAGAGGGAGCGGAAGCGTGCACTAAGGGACGTCTATGCGATGGAGCTCGTCGCCCCAAAGTTCAACCCATGGTCTACTTGCCCGATCACCTTTGATCGCAGGGATCACCCCACTAGTATCCGTCATGGCGGATCCGCCGCACTGGTCCTAGACCCCATCATCGACGGATTTCATCTCACTCGAGTCCTTATGGACGGTGGCAGCAGCCTGAACCTGCTCTATCAGGATACAATGCGAAAAATGGGTATCGATCCCTTGAGGATCAAACCCACCAAAACCACCTTTAAGGGCGTCATCCCAGGTGTAGAGGCCCATTGCACAAGCTCAATCACACTAGAAGCAGTCTTCGGATCACCGGACAACTTCCGAAGCGAGGAGTTAATCTTCGACATCATCCCGTTTTGCAGTGGCTATCATGCACTACTCGAACGAACTGCATTTGCAAAATTCAATGCAGTACCGCATTGCGCATACCTCAAGCTCAAGATGCTAGGACCTCGGGGGGTCATAACAGTGAATGGAAACACAGAACGCTCGCTTCGCACGGAAGAGCACACTGCAGCCCTCACAGCAGAAGCACAAAGCAGCCTTTCAAGGCAAACCACTAATTCGGCGATACAGCCCTCGAACACCTTCAAGCGTGTCCGGAGTAAACTGCAACAGGATCGCCTGGCACGTTCAGAGCTCGCCTAGCAATTCGGCCCCCATCCCAGTCCCAGTCAAGCGACAAAATCCATGCCGCGCGTACATAATTATGCACTGAAAATACCATGGACATAGGCGGGGGCACGATCAGGGCACATCCCGCAATGTGGCTTACCCGTCCTAGGGGCTGTATATCTTTATCATTTCTTTTCTCTTTCAGGGCCTAACTCTCTGGAAGCCCTTTCCGGCAGTATGATTGCCGGACACATTACGGGAAGGAACAACCAAGGCGGCAAGAAGTTAAGATGTACACAGGAACCCCCAGGTGGTCTCTAATAATAATACCCGCTTTCTACTATCCATACGCAGCTTACCCTTGGATAGGACATTTCGAATAGTCCTACTTTCTGCTTATTGCACTACCTGTACCAGTACGCTTCGACGTATTATTTAAATAACAATGCATAACACTAGTCTATTATTGCATTTTTCATTCTTTTTTCCCTTTATGTCCATTTACGACAATTCGCACCCGTAAATTCAGGTACGGTCAGTACACCAGGGGCTTTCGTTTACCCCATAATACGGCGCGAGAAGTCCAAACACTTTCGACAGTGCGGCACCCCGAACTTATAACATTATATGCATCAGCTCCGAATCATGTCTTGGGGTCAATAGTTGGGTTTGCCCGGCTCCCATGCTTTGGTACCTTACGTTCCGCTATATCAGCTAAGATAGCGGTGGGAGAACTACTGTGATTGTGTCCCGGTTCTTCCGGACGAGCACCTTAGTAGAGAAAGCCGAAAACTGACTGTCATGATAAGGCAAGAGACTGGTCGCTGTTCGAGAGGTCTCAAGTCCTTAAAGACTTTTTCCGCTTCGGGCGAGGAGTCGTCCTTGTCCGGCTTAGGCGTGTATAGCGCCCCAAATTTGGCCTTCCGAATACTAGGGGCTTCGCCAAAATTTAAAATTGTAGACTTCTATGGCTAGTGAGAGTGATAAAGCATTATAGTCCGATTGCCTGGTTCGTTGCACTGAACACCTCCCTTGAAGGACCCAAAATTGGGGTAAAGAGTGCTCAGGTTTATCCCGAACACCCCAGTACTAGTTACATGGGGGCACAAGCCGATGACTGGCCAACTCTTAGATTTTATAAATGGCCGCACAGAAGGTAATATTTTAAATTAAAAAAGCGTCGCATGGCGCAAATGAACTCGTTTCATATTATGATCACATGAGCATGTTCATTCAAAAATTACATCCTTGGCACACTCATCCGCCACAAGGCGGGAACCCTTCAGGACACTCTCATAGTACATCTCGGGGCAACGATGCTCCTTGCCCTCCGGCGGCCCCTCCTTCACCAGCTTCACGGCGTCCAGCTTCGCCCAGTGCACCTTCGCCCGGGTAAAAGCCCTGCGCGCACCCTCGATGCAGACGGACCACTTTATGACTTCAAGCCGTGGGCAGGCGTCGACAAGCCGCCTTATCAGATCGAAGTAGCTGCCGGACAGGGGCTCGCCAGGCCACATCCGAACTATAAGGTCCCTCATGGCTTGTTCTACCGCCTTGTGAAGCTCGACCAACTGCTTCAGCTGGTCGCTCAAGGGCATGGGGTGTTCGGTCCGAGTATACTGAGACCAGAACAACTTCTCCATCGAGCTCCCCTCCTCAGCTCGGTAAAACTCCGCGGCCACCAGTACACTGCAGGGAAGATCTGCAAACGCTCTTGGAGAGCTCCGAACTCGGGTAAGTAAAAGGAAAGTCTCCTTCATGTGCTTGCTTTGCATAATGAATGCCTTACCTGCTGCTATCTTCTTCACTGCATCAATATCCTGGAGGGCCTTGTGGGCTTCAGCCTTGGCGCTCCGGGCGCTTTCAAGCGCCTGCGCGAGCTCGGACTCTCGCGTCTTAGAGTCAAGCTCCAAGGACTCGTGTTTTTTGGCGAGAGCCTCGAGATCTTACCGCACCTCGCCTACTCGGGCTTCTTTCTTCTCCCGTTCAATGTGCTCCTTGGCCGCTTTGTCTTCGGCCTCGGACAACGCCTTCCTCAGGGTTGCCACTTCGGTCGTGGTCCCTGGCAAATCCATGATGATCCTATTACTTTACACCCGAACTTTCTTTTTAAATATATAGACAGGGGTATTGCTTACCTTTGCTCTCCTCGAGCTGCCTCTTGGTAAGGCCGAGATCATCCTCGGACCGCTCCAGGTCCTGCTTCAGCGCAAAGACCTCCGCAGTACGTGCGGCAGCGGCCAGCAGTGAAGCCTGCACATACACATAGACATTTTTCTGATTAGACTCCTGAGTTATCATTTGATCCTCTATCCGGCCTTTCTTTCCGAATGCCAAACAGAGCATCAGGGGCTAGTATCCATGTGGGCATATTTTCCTATATCTTCATTGCTTACCTCAAAGCCTGTTAGGAGGCTGGCGTAAGCTTCAGTCAGTCCGTTTTTGGCGGACTGAACTTTCTTGATCACCGCACTCATGATAGTACGGTGCTCTTCATCGATGGAAGCGCCGCGAAGTGCTTCCAGCAAGTTGTCCGGTGCCTCTGGATAGACAGAGGACATCAGCACGGGCGGCTTGCCCCCCTTAACGGGGGGTCGCCCGCCGGATTCCGGAATCACCAAAGATTCCGGTGTAGTGTTCGGCTGGGGGCCGAACCTGGAGCCCATGGGAGTCCGGCTCCCTTTGCGCCCAGGGTCCGGAAGGTCGCCTCGAGGCGCCCCCAGGACTGCCTCCCCTTGGCCCGGTGTCTGTTGAGACAAAACCTCGACGTCATCTGCAGGGCAAGGAGTGGAGGCGGTCGGAAGAGAACCGCTATTCATATCCGATGAGTCCAACGAACCGCTCGACGAAGTTACGTCGAGATGAGCTCAGGACGGACTGCATAATCATGTTTGGCATGAGAAGAAGCAGTGCAGTAAAACATACAACAAATTACTATGGTGTCCGGATACTTACGACTTCGCCAGGGGCTTGACCCTGGGTAGCCACTCGTCGCCGCTGTAGGCGGCCGTCGTGGAGTAGTCCGGAGGGAGGGTCTTGCCCTTCTTGTACCCTTCGGCCTCCCCGGTTGGGTCAGCCTTCCTTTTCTTGTCTCCCTCGGCTGGGGGGGAGAACTTTCCTCTTCCTCCTCCTCGTTTTCGTGGGAGGAGGGCGTGTCAGATTTGTCGGACGATGAGTCTGATACAACCTTGCACCGTAGACCCTTTCGGGTCCCCGCGGCCTTCTTCTTGGCCTTCTTCACCGGCACCTCGTAAAGTGCCGGAACCAGCATCTCCGTCAGGAGAGCATCTGCAGGATCTTTCGGCAGGGGGGCGGGGCAATCGATCTGCTCCGCTGTCTTCACCCAGTCCTGTTAAAGGCATGGAATGCTTAGATCTCGCACATGATTAAACTGGGGCAAATAGACACCTTGTGAAATATAAAAACTTACCGGATTGGCGTGGCGCTTTGCACTGAGTCCGCAGTCCTTAGTGAGGGAAGGAGGTACCTCGACGCCCTTAAACAACACCCTCTAGATGTCCTCGTGCGTCGTGCCATAGAGCTCTTGCAGTGTCTGGTGCTTGGCCGGGTCGAACTCCCACAAGTTGAATACCCGTTGTTGACACGGGAGAATCCGGCGGAAGAGCATGACCTAGACCATGCTGACGAGCTTAATTTTCTTGCTCATCATGTTCTTGATGCAGGTCTGGAGTCCGGTCAGCTCTACCGAGGAACCCTAGGACAGGCCCTTCTCTTTCCAGGAGGTGAGCCGTGTGGGGATTCCGAATCAGAATTCGGGGGCCGCCACCCAGTTGGTGTCGCGCGGCTCGGTGATGTAGAACCACCCCGATTGCCACCCCTTTATGGTCTCCACATAGGAGCCTTCAGGCCAGGTGACATTAGGCATCTTGCCCACCATGGCGCCTCCGCACTCCGCTTGCTATCCGACCACCACCTTCGGTTTGACATTGAAGGTCCTCAGCCACAGGCCAAAATGGGGCTTGATGCGGAGGAAGGCCTCGCACACGACGATAAACGCCAAGATGTTGAGGATGAAATTGGGAGCCAGATCATGAAAATCCAGCCCGTAGTAGAACATGAGCCCGCGGACAAACGGGTGGAGGGGAAATCCCAGTCCGCGGACAAAATGGGTAAGAAAAACTACCCTCTCATGGGGTTCGGGCGTTGGGATGATCTGCCCCGCATCTGGCAGCCGGTGCGCGATATCCGTGGCCAGATATCCGGCTTCCCGTAACTTTTTGATGTTCTCCTCCGTGACAGAGGAGACCATCCACTTGCCGCCTGCTCCGGACATGCTTGGAGTGGTTTGAGAAGAAGAACGCGAGCTTGGGTGCTAGAGCTTGAGTGTGCGGGAATGGGTAAGCAAGGAGGAAGAAGGCGTGGGGGAAAAGAGTAAATCCTTGTCCCTTTATATGGGCAAAAGAGGCGATGTGTCTCCCCACTTGCCTGGTAAAACCTCTTATTCCCTAGGCGCCGTAATTGATGGCACGATTGGGTTACCCACGTCCGTATTGATGAGAATCCCGTAATAAGGGGGACACGATCTCTGCTTTGACAAGATGTGTCGAGAAAACCGCCCCATGTTATGTGCGGTGCTGGTTGAGAAAAACGGTTCGAATAATGACCGAGCCGTGACATGACGTCGTGCTGTCAGAACGCCTCAGCAGATTAGATTTTTGGAAATATTATTCTCTCTGCGGTAGTATGTGGAACTTGTTTTGCAGAGCCGGACACTATTCTGGTGTTCAAAATCTTCTATGGAGTATTCGGAGGAAGAACCGCCTTGCAATGCCGAAGACAATACTGCGCGCCGGACTTATCGTCATTGAAGCCTGGTTCAGGGGCTACTGAGGGAGTCCTAGATTAGGGGGTCTTCGGATAGCCGGACTATATCCTTTGGCCGGACTGTTGGACTATGAAGATACAAGATTGAATACTTCGTCCCGTGTCCGGATGGGACTCTCCTTGGCGTGGAAGGCAAGCTAGGCAATACGGATATGTGGATCTCCTCCCTTGTAACCGACTCTATGTAACCCTAGCCCCCTCCGGTGTCTATATAAACCGGAGGTTTAGTCCGTAGGACAACATACAATCATACCATAGGCTAGCTTCTAGGGTTTAGCCTCTACGATCTCATGGTAGATCAACTCTTGTAATACTCATATCATCAAGAACAATCAAGCAGGACGTAGGGTATTACCTCCTTCAAGAGGGCCCGAACCTGGGTAAACATCGTGTCCCTTGTCTCCTGTTACCATCTGCCTTAGACGTACAGTTCGGGACCCCCTACCCGAGATCCGCCGGTTTTGACACCGACAGGTTACATCGATGCAAGCTTTGACACTGATCCGGATGACTCTAAGTCTCAATCTAGATACATATTGAAAGTGGGAGCTATTAGCTAGAGTAGCTCCATGCAGAGCATTGTATACATAGAAATTTGCAAAATACATATGGATCTGAATGTGGCAGACCCGTTGACTAAACTTCTCTCACAAGCAAAACATGATCACACCTTAGTACACTTTGGGTGTTAATCACATGGCGATGTGAACTAGATTATTGACTCTAGTAAACCCTTTGGGTGTTGGTCACATGGAGATGTGAACTATAGAGTGTTAAATCACATGACGATTGAACTATTGGTGTTAAATCACATGTCGATGTGAACTAGATTATTGACTCTAGTGCAAGTGGGAGACTGAAGGAAATATGCCCTAGAGGCAATAATAAAGATGTTATTTTATTTCCTTATATCATGATAAATGTTTATTATTCATGCTAGAATTGTATTAACCGGAAACTTGATACATGTGTGAATACATAGACAAAACAAAGTGTGTAGTATGCCTCTACTTGACTAGCTCGTTAATCAAAGATGGTTAAGTTTTCTGACCATAGACATGTGTTGTCATTTGATGAATGGGATCACATCATTAGGAGAATGATGTGATGGACAAGACCTGTCGTGGAATCGTCATGGCAGATGTCCTAGTGTGAGGATTTAGTCGTGAGGCCAACACATCTATGTGGTAGCTTGAGAGGGGTTGAACGGGGCGAGAGACGCGAGGCTTTTGCCCAGGTTCGGCCCCTCACAGTGGAGGTAAAAGCCTACATCCTGCTTCATTGATATTGATGATGATGATCACGATTACAAGGGTGCTCTTTCTCGAGAGCTATTGACTTGTCTGTCTAAACCTAACTTGTGAAATTTGTCCCTCTTGGGGAGCCCTGCCCCTCCTTATATATGTTGAAGGGGCGGCTTACATGACTAGTCCTATTAGGATTAGGATTACTCTATTACAAGTGGAGTCCTAGTCTTGCTTCCTTTGTAAGGGAATATTCCTTATGCTTTCCTATTAAACCGTCCCACCATCATACGAACCGGCATACTGGGCCTTGGTCCTTGTCATCCGTCTGACCCGCTCACCAGTTTACTAATGAGTCGCCAAGATCAGGCGGGTCACCAGTGAGTCGCCAAGATCCATCCGGGTCATACATCTAGCCGGGTTACACCGTGGGGTATATCCCCGACAAGACCCATCTGTTAGCTTAGCATAATGATCATTAAGTTTTATTGCTATTGCTTTATTCATGACTTATACATATTCCTCTGACTACGAGATTATGCAACTCCCGAATACCGGAGGAACACCTTGTGTGCTATCAAACATCACAACATAATTGTGTGATTATAAAGATGCTCTACAGGTGTCTCCGAAGGTGTTTGTTGGGTTGGCATAGATCAAGATTAGGATTTGTCACTCCGAGTATCAGAGAGGTATATCTGGGCCCTCTCGACAATGCACATCACTATAAGCCTTGAAAGCAATGTGACTAAAGAGTTAGTTACGGGATGATGCATTACAGAACGAGTAAAGAGACTTTCCGGTAACGATATTGAACTAGGTATGATGATACCAATGATCGAATCTCGGGCAAGTAACATACCGATGACAAAGGGAATAACGTATGTTGTTATTGCAGTTTGACCGATAAAGATCTTCGTAGAATATGTAGGAACCAATATGAGCATCCAGGTTCCGCTATTGGTTATTGACCGGAGATGTGCCTCGGTCATGTCTACATAGTTCTCGAACTCGTAGGGTCCGCACGCTTAACGTTCGATGACGATTTATATTATGAGTTATGAGATTTGATGACCGAAGTTTGTTCGGAGTCCCGGATGAGATCACGGACATGACGAGGAGTCTCAAAATGGTTGAGAGGTAAAGATCGATATATTGGAAGGCTATATTCGGACATCGGAATGGTTCCGAGTGATTCAGGTATTTTTCGGAGTACTAGAGAGTTATGGGAATTCCTCGGGAGAGTAATGGGCCTTAATGGGCTTTAGGGTAAAGGAGAGAAGGGCCTCAAGGGGTGGCCGTGCCCCCCCATGGGCTGGTTCTAATTGGACTAGGAGGGGGCGGCACCCCCCTCCTTCCTTCTCCCCTCTTCCCCCTTCCCTCCTCCTAGTTGGAATAGGAAGGGGGGGCGAATCCTACTTGGACCGGGAGTCCAAGTAGGACTCCCCCCTTGGCGCGCCCCCTCTAGGGCCGGCCTCCTCTTCCCCCTCCTTTATATACGTGGGAGGGGGCACCCAAAAGTCACACCAAGTCTTCTCTTAGCCGTGTGCGGTGCCCCCCTCGACAGTTACACACCTCGGTCATATCATCGTAGTGCTTAGGTGAAGCCCTGCACCGGTAACTTCATCATCACCGTCGCCACGCCGTCATGCTGACGAAACTCTCCCTTGTCCTCAACCGGATCAAGAGCTCGAGGGACGTCATCGAGCTGAACGTGTGCTGAACATGGAGGTGCCGTATGTTCGGTACTTGGATTGGTTGGATCGTGAAGACGTTCAACTACATCAACTGCGTTACTAAACGCTTCCGCTTTCGGTCTATGAGGGTACATGGACACACTCTCCCGTCTCGTTGCTATGCATCTCCTAGATAGATCTTGCATGTTCGTAGGATTTTTTTTGAAATACTGCGTTCCCCAACAGTGGCATCCGAGCCATGTCTATGCGTAGATGTTATATGCACGAGTAGAACACAATGAGTTGTGGGCTGCTACGTCTTGAGCTTGTGTTGGTTTTCCCCGAAGAGGAAGGGATGATGCAGCAGAGTAGCATAAGTATTTCCCTCAGTTTTTGAGAACCAAGGTATCAATCCAGTAGGAGCCCACGCTCAAGTCCCTCGTACCTGCACAAAGCGATAGCTACTCGCAACCAACGCGATTAGGGGTTGTCAAGCCCTTCACGGTCACTTACGAGAGTGAGATCTGATACATAGAATATTTTTGGTATTTTTGATATAAATATGCAAAGTAAAAAGTAAAAGCAAAGTAAATAGCAAAACAATATAAAAGTGATGGAGATTGATATGATGAGAATAGACCCGGGGGCCATAGGTTTCACTAGTGGCTTCTCTCAAGAGCATAAGTATTCTACGGTGGGTGAACAAATTACTGTTGAGCAATTGATAGAATTGAGCATAATTATGAGAATATCTAGGCATGATCATGTATATAGGCATCACGTCCGTGACAAGTAGATCGAAACGATTCTGCATCTACTACTATTACTCCACTCATCGACCACTATCCGGCATGCATCTATAGTATTAAGTTAAAAATAGAGTAACGCCTTAAGCAAGATGACATGATGTAGAGAGATAAATTCATGCAATATGAAATAAACCCCATCTTGTTATCCTCGATGGCAACGATACAATACGTGCCTTGCTGCCCCTTTTGTCACTGGGTAAGGACACCGCAAGATCGAACCCAAAGCTAAGCACTTCTCCCATGGCAAGAACTACCAATCTAGTTGGCCAAACCAAACGAATAATTCGAAGAGACTTGCAAAGATAACCAATCATGCATAAAAGAATTCAGAGAAGATTCAAATATTATTCATAGATAGACTTGATCATAAACCCACAATTCATCGGTCTCAACAAACACACCGCAAAAAGAAGATTACATCGAATAGATCTCCACAAGAGAGGGGGAGAACTTTGTATTGAGATTCAAAGAGAGAGAAGAAGCCATCCAGCTACTAACTATGGACCCGAAGGTCTGAGGTAAACTACTCACACTTCATCGGAGAGGCTATGATGATGTAGAAGCCCTCCGTGATGATGGCCCTCTTCCGGTGGAGCTCCGGAACAGGCCCCAAGATGGGATCTCGTGGATACAGAAAGTTGCGGCGGCGGAATTAGATTTTTGGCTCCTGTTCTGATCGTTTGGGGGTACGTGGGTATATATAGGAGGAAGGAGTACGTCGGTGGAGCACCGAGGGGCCCACAAGGCAGGGGGGCACGCCCTAGGGGGGGCGACCCCACCCTCATGAACACCTCTTTGCTTCCTTGCAGTAGGGTCCAAGTCTCCTGGATCACGTTCGGTGAGAAAATCACGTTCCCGAAGATTTTATTCCGTTTGGACTCCGTTTGATATTTCGTTTATCTGAAACACTGAAATAGGCAAAAAACAGCAATTCTGGGCTGGGCCTCCGGTTAATAGGTTAGTCCCAAAAATAATATAAAAGTGGAAAATAAAGCCCAATATAGTCCAAAACAGTAGATAATATAGCATGGAGCAATCAAAAATTATAGATACGTTGGAGACGTATCAGGCATCCCCAGGCTTAATTCCTGCTCGTCCTTGAGTAGGTAAATGATAAAAAGAGAATTTTTGATGCGGAGTGCTACTTGGCATAATTTCAATGTAAATCTTATTAATTGTGGTATGAATATTCAGATTAGAAAGATTCAAGACAAAAGTTTATATTGACATAGAAAATAATAATACTTCAAGCATACTAACAAAGCAATTATGTCTTCTCAAAATAACATGGCCAAAGAAAGTTATCCCTACAAAATCATATAGTCTGGCTATGCTCCATCTTCCCCACACAAAGTGTTTAAATCATGCACAACCCCGATGACAAGCCAAGCAATTGTTTCATACTCTAACTTTTTCAAAACTTTTTCAATCTTCACGCAATACATGAGCGTGAGCCATGGATATAGCACTATAGGTGGAATAGAATGGTGGTTGTGGAGAAGACAAAAAAGGAGAAGATAGTCTCACATCAACTAGGCGTATCAACGGGCTATGGAGATGCCCATCAATAGATATCAATGTGAGTGAGTAGGGATTGCCACGCAACGGATGCACTAGAGCTATAAGTATATGAAAGCTCAAAAAGAAACTAAGTGGGTGTGCATCCAACTTGCTTGCTCATGAAGACCTAGGGCAATTTGAGGAAGCCCATCATTGAAATATACAAGCCAAGTTCTATAATGTAAAATCCCCACTAGTATATGAAAGTGATAACATGAGAGACTCTCTACTATGAAGATCATGGTGCTACTTTGAAGCACAAGTGTGGTAAAAGGATAGTAGCATTGTCCCTTCTCTCTTTTTCTCTCATTTTTTTATTTTTTATTTGGGCTGAGGGAGTCCTGGATTAGGGGGTCTCCGGACAGCCGGACTATCTCTATTGGCCGGACTGTTAGACTATGAAGATACAAGATTGAAGACTTCGTCTTGTGTCCGGATGGGACTCTACTTGGCGTGGAAGGCAAGCTAGGCAATACGGATATGGATATCTCCTCCTTTGTAACCGACCTTGTGTAACCCTAACCCTCTCCGGTGTCTATATAAACCGAAGGGTTTTAGTCCATAGGACAACAACCACAACATACAATCAGACCATAGGCTAGCTTCTAGGGTTTAGCCTCTCTGATCTCGTGGTAGATCTACTCTTGTACTACCCATATCATCAATATTAATCAAGAAGGACGTAGGGTTTTACCTCCATCAAGAGGGCCCAAACCTGGGTAAAACATCGTGTCCCCTGCCTCCTGTTACCATCCGGCCTAGATGCACAGTTCGGGACCCCCTACCCGAGATCCGCCGGTTTTGACACCGACATTGGTGCTTTCATTGAGAGTTCCTCTGTGTCGTCGCCCTTAGGCTTGATGGCTCCTACTATCATCGATAGCAATGCGGTCCAGGGCGAGACTTTTCTCCCCGGACAGATCTTCGTATTCGGCGGCTTTGCACTGCGGGCTAATTCGCTTGGCCATCTGGAGCAGATTGAAAGCTACGCCCCTGGCCGTCAGGTCAGATTTGGAAGTTTGAACTACACGGCCGACATCCGCGGAGACTTGATCTTCGACGGATTCGAGCCACAGCCGGGCGCGCCGCACTGTCACGACAGGTATGACCTAGCTCTGCCGCCGAACAATACCCCAGAGGCCGCGCCCGCATCAGCTCCGAACCTTAGCTCGGAGCCAACTGCGCCAATCGAGGACGGGTGGTTAGACACCGCCTCAGGGGCTGCAGTCTCAACGGCGATCGAGCCGAACACCAGCCTAATCCTCTGCGAAGCCCGTGACTCCAAGGTGCCGGACTCTTTTCCGGACTCCGAACCATCCGCGCCCCTGCCAATCGAATCCGATTGGGCGCCATGGAATTCACTGCCGCAGATATCTTTCAGCACTCGCCCTTCGGCGACATTCTGAATTCACTAAGGTCTCTCTTTGTCAGGAGAGCCCTTGCCGGACTATGGCCAATAGGATTGGGATGCGGACGACGAAGAAATTCGAAGCCCACCCACCACCCACTTCGTAGCCACTGTCGATGATTTAACTGATATGCTCGACTTCGACTCTGAAGACATCGACGGTATGGACGACGATGTAGGAGACGAACATGAACCAGCGCCTATAGGGCACTGGAAAGCCACCTCGGCATATGACATATACATGGTGGATATACCCAAAGAAGGCAATGGCGATGAGATAGCGGAGGATGACCCCTCCAAGAAGCAACCCAAGCGCCGACGTCAGCGGCGCCGCTCTAGGTCCCACCAAAGCAAAAGTGGTGATACCGGCACAGGAGATAATAAAACTCCAGATAGTGCCAAAGACAACAACATTCCCCTCCAGCAAGATTCAGAGCAGGAGGATGGAGGAGCCAGCTCTCCTGAGAGAGCGGCAGATGGAGAGGAGGAGGATGACAATTACATGCCCCCCTCCGAAGACGAGGCAAGCCTCGGCGACGATGAATTCGCCGTACCAGAGGATCCCGTCGAACAAGAGTGCTTCAAGCGCCGGCTTATGGCCACGGCAAATAGCCTGAAGAAAAAGCAGCAGCAGCTTCAAGCTGATCAAGATCTGCTAGCTGACAGATGGACTGAAGTCCTCGCGGCCGAGGAATATAAACTCGAGCGCCCCTCCAAGAATTACCCAAAGTGCAGGTTACTACCCCGACTAGAGGAGGAAGCGTATGATACGGCTGATCGGCCGCCTCGTGGCCGCGATAGAGAGGCATTCCAGCCAAAAGCTCAGCCTCCACCCCGACGCCATTCAAATAAAAAGGCATGGGGAGATACGCCAGATCTGCGAGACATATTGGAGGACAAAGCAAAGCATGCAAGATCGATCTACGGATCACGAGGGCGCACTACTCTGCGAGACGATAAACGTCACGCCGGATACAGTAAAAGCAAATCTGGCCGGGCCGAACACAGCGGGCAAGACCCTTTTAAGCTGCATCGCGATATAGCCCAATACAGAGGCGTCGCACACCCCTTATGCTTCACAGACGAAGTAATGGAACATCAATTCCCAGAAGGTTTCAAACCTGTAAATATTGAATCATACGACAGCACAACAGATCCCGCAGTATGGATCGAGGATTTCCTCCTCCACATCCACATGGCCCGTGGTGATGACTTACACGCCATCAAATACCTCCCACTAAAGCTCAAAGGACCAGCGCGGCATTGGCTTAACAACTTGCCAGTGGACTCCATTAGCTGTTGGGAAGATCTGGAAGCCGCATTCCTCGACAACTTTCAGGGCACTTATGTGCGACCACCAGACGCCGATGACTTGAGCCACATAATTCAGCAACCAGAAGAGTCGGCGAGGCAATTCTGGACTCGGTTCCTTACAAAGAAAAATCAGATTGTCGATTGTCCAGATGCAGAGGCCTTAGAGGAGTTCAAACACAACATCCGAGACGAGTGGCTAGCCCGGCACCTTGGTCAGGAAAAGCCGAAATCTATGGCAGCTCTCACAACGCTCATGACCCACTTTTGTGCGGGAGAAGACAGCTGGCTGGCTCGCAGTAATAACATATCAAAGAACCATGGTACCCTGGATACCAAGGACGGAAATAGCAGGCCACGTCGCAACAAACATAAGTGCCGCATTAACAGCAAAAATACCGAGGATACGACAGTCAATGCCGGATTCAAAGGCTCTAAACCCGGTCAGCGGAAAAAGCCATTCAAACAAAGTACGCCGGGTCCGTCCAGCTTGGACCGTATACTCGATCGCTCGTGTCAAATACACGGAACCCCAGACAAACCAGCCAATCACACCAACAGGGATTGTTGGGTGTTCAAGTAGGCCGGCAAGTTAATTGCCGAAAACAAGGACAAGGGGCCGCATAGCGATGACGAGGAGGAGCCCCGGCAGCCGCACACCGGAGGACAGAAGAGGTTCCCCCCACAAGTGCGGACTGTGAACATGATATACGCAACCCACATCCCCAAGAGGGAGCGGAAGCGTGCGCTCAGGGACGTATATGCGTTGGAGCCAGTAGCCCCAAAATTCAACCCTTGGTCCTCCTATCCGACCACCTTTGATCGCAGGGACCATCCCACTAGTATCCGTCATGGCGGATTTGCCGCACTGGTCCTAGACCCAATCATTAATGGATTCCACCTCACTCGAGTCCTTATGGATGGCGGCAGCAACCTGAACCTGCTTTATCAGGACACCGTGCACAAAATGGGTATAGACCCCTCAAGGATCAAACCCACAAAAATGACCTTTAAAGGCGCCATTCCAGGTGTGGAGGCCCATTGCACAGGCTCAATTACACTGGAAGTGGTCTTTGGATCCCCGGATAATTTCCGAAGCGAAGAGTTAATCTTCGATATAGTCCCGTTCCGCAGCGGTTACCACGTGCTGCTCGGGCGAACCACATTTGCTAGATTCAATGCGGTACCGCATTATGCATACCTCAAGCTCAAGATGCCAGGACCTCGCGGAGTTACTACAGTCAATGGAAACACAGAGCTCTCTCTCCGAATAGAGGAGCACACCGCGACCCTCGCAGCAGAAGTGCAAAGCAGCCTCTCAAGGCAATCAACCAGTTCGGCGCTTCAAAGCCCGCACACCTTCAAGCGCGCTCGGGGCAATCGGCAAATAGACCACCTGGCGCGATCTGAGCTCGCGTAGCAATATGGCGGCCACCCCAATCCTAGCCCAACGGCGAAACTCATGCCGCGCGTACATAATTACGCATTAAAAATACCATGGGCACAGGTGGGGAGGGGGGCACAACTGCGGCACGCCCCAAGACGCGGCTTAAACCGCACCAGGGGCTTCCCGTTTGGTTATTTTTCTTTTTTTCAGGACCTTAATCTCTGGAAACACTATCCGGCAACACTATTGCCGAACACATGATGCAGCAACCAAGGAGGCAGACAACTACATCATACCACGGAATTCCTAGGTTGATTACAGTAACGAGCGAAATATTCGATTTAATATCATTCCTCAGCTTGCCCTTGGAAGGGACATAGTCTTACTCTTTGCTTATCGCACTATCTGTATCACTCTGCTTTAACGCAATTTTTTAATAAACAATGCATGACATTACGACTATTATTGCATTCTTGTTATATATATATATCTATGTGTTCATTAATGACGCCTTGCAACTGTACACCTTGGTACGGCTAATACACCAGGGGCTTACGTACCTCACAATTCGGTGTGAAAAGTCTGAACACTTTCACAAGTGCGGCACCCCGAACTTATAGCATTATATGCATCAGCTCCGAATCATGTCTTTGGTCAAATGTTGGGTTTGCCCGGCTCCTATGTTTTGGTACCTTACGTTCCGCTCTATCGGCTAAGGTAGCGCTAGAAGAACTACTGCGATTGTGCCCCGGTTCTGCTGGGTTCAGCACCTTAGTAGAGAAAGCTAAAACTGACTGTCATGATAAGGCGAGAGACTGGTCGCTGTTCGGCGAGGTTTTCAAGTCCCTAAAGACTTATGCCGCTTAGAGCGAGGGGCCGGCCCTGTCCGGCTTAAAGGCGTGTATCGCGCCCCGAATTCGGCCTTCCGGATACCAGGGGCTTCGCCGAAATTTAAAATTATAGAATTCTATGGCTAAGCGAGAGTGATAAAGCATTATTAGTCTGGTTGCCTTGTTCGCTGTGCTGAGCACCTCCCTCGAAGGACCCAAACATGGGAACAAGAGTGCTCAGGTTTATCCCGAACACCCCAGCACTCGTGGCATGGGGGCAGAAGCCGAGGACTAGCCATCTCTCAGATTGGATAAATAGCCAAATAGAAGGTAATATTTTAAATTCAAACAAGCGTTGCATAGCACATATGAAACAAGTTTTCATAAATACAGGATAAAACGAGTAAGTCTCATTCAAATATTACATCTTTTGAACACTCATCAGTGATGAGACGAGCACCCGGCAGAACACCCTCATAGTACATCTCGGGGTGGCGGTGCTCCTTGCCCTCCGGCGGCCCCTCCTTGATCAGCTTCACGGCGTCTAGCTTGACCCACTGCAATTTCACATGGGCGAAAGCCCGGTGTGCACCTTCAATGCAGACAGATCGCTTGACGACCTCCAGCCGTGGGCAGGCATCCACAAGCCGCCTCACCAGGCCGAAGAAGCTGTTCGGAAGGGCGTCGCCAGGCCACAGCCGGACTATAAAGCTCTTCATGGCCCGATCGGCCGCCCTATGTAGCTCAACCATCTGCTTCAGCTGGTCGCTCATTGGCACCGGGTGTTCGGCCTCAGCATACTGAGACCAGAACAGCTTCTCCGTTGAGTTTCCATCCTCGGCCTGGTAAAATTGTGCGGCATCGGACACGCTGCGGGGCAAATCTGCGAATGCTCCTGGAGAGCTCCGGATTCGGGTAAGTAATCGGTAATTTACTTTTACATGCTTGCTTTCCATATAGAAAGCCTTACCCGCCGCTATCTTCTTCATCGCGTCGATCTCTTGGAGAGCCTTTTGGGCTTTGGCCTTGGCACTTTTTGCGCTCTCGAGGGCCGCGGCAAGCTCAGACTCCTGCGTCTTTGAGTCAAGCTCCAATGCCTCGTGCTTCGCCACGAGAGCCTGGAGCTCTTGCTGCACCTCGCCCACCCGAGCCTCGTGCTTCTCTCGCTCGGCGCGCTCCTTGGCCACTTTATCTTCGTCCTTGGTTAGCGCTTGCTTCAGGGTCGCCACCTCGGTCATGGCCCCTGGCAAATATACGATGATCCTGTCATTTTGCAATCGCATCTTCTTTTATATATACATATCTATAGACAGGGTATTACTTACCCTTGTTCTCCTCGAGCTGCCTCTTGGCAAGGACGAGCTCTTTCCTGGACCCCTCGAGGTCCTGCTTCAGTACGGTGACCTCCGCAGTCAGTGCGGCGAACGCTAGCAGCAAAGCCTGCATATGCATATTGACACACTTATATTAGACTCCTGCGATATTATTTGATCCTCTGTTCGGCTTTTCTTTGTGAACACCGAACAAAGCATCAGGGGCTACTGTCTATGCGGTAATATTTCTACTACATTTTAAAACACTTACCTCAAAGCCTGTTAGAAGGCTGGCACATGCTTCAGTCAACCCGCTCTTGGCGGACTGAACCTTCTGGACCACCGCACTCGTAACAGTACGGTGCTCCTCGTCGATGGAAGCACTGTGAAGCGCTTCCAGCAGATTGTCCGGTGCCTCTGGATGGACAGAGGTCACCGGCACAGGCGTCTTGCAACTCTTAGAAGGAGGTTGCCTGCCCGAGCCTGGAACCGCTGGAGGTTCCGCGTGGTGTTCGGCTGAGGGCCGAACTCAGACCTCTCAGGGGCCCCGTACCCTCGGCTCCCGAAGTCCGGAAGGTCACCTTGAGGCACCTCCAGGACTGTCTCCCCTCGGTCCGGTGCCTCTTGAGACAGCACCTCGGTGTCGTCGGCAGGATGAGGGGAGGTGGCGGTCGGGACTGGATCGCTAGCCAAATCATCAATCTTAAGCATTTTTTCTTCAATCATAGCATTAAAATTCTTTTGCGAAGAAATAAATTCTTTAATATTAGATTCAAAATCAGAGGGCATCTTATTATAATTTCCATAAGAGTTGTTGTAGGAATTCCCATAATTATTAGAAGGATTACTAGGATATGGCCTCGGATTAAAATTCCCTCTATAAGCGTTGTTATCAAAATTATTCCTACCAACAAAATTCACATCCATAGTTTCATTATTATTCTCAATCAAAGTAGACAAAGGCATATCATTAGGATCAGAAGAAACACTCTTAGTAGCAAATAATTTCATAAGTTCATCCATCTTTCCACTCAACACATTAATTTCTTCTATCGCATGCACTTTTTTATTAGAAGTTCTTTCAGTATGCCATTGAGAATAATTAACCATAATATTATCTAGGATTTTAGTAGCATCTCCTAAAGTGATTTCCATAAAAGTGCCTCCCGCGGCCGAATCTAAAAGATTTCTAGAAGCAAAATTCAATCCGGCATAAATTTTTTGTATAATCATCCACAAATTCAAACCATGAGTAGGGCAATTACGTATCATTAATTTCATTCTCTCCCAAGCTTGTGCAACATGTTCATGATCAAGTTGTTTAAAGTTCATTATATCGTTTCTAAGAGAGATGGTCTTAGTGGGAGGAAAATACTTAGAGATAAAAGCATCTTTGCACTTGTTCCATGAATCTATACTATTCTTAGGCAAAGACGAAAACCAAGCTTTAGCACGATCTCTAAGCGAAAAAGGAAATAGATTCAATTTAACGACATCATTATTGACATCTTTTTTATTTTGCATATCACATAAATCAACGAAGCTATTCAGATGAGTAGCGGCATCTTCACTAGGAAGGCCGGCGAATTGATCTTTCATAACAAGATTCAACAAAGCAGTATTAATTTCACAAGATTCAGCATCGGTAAGAGGAGCGATCGGAGTGCTAAGGAAATCATTATTATTGGTATTGGTGAAGTCACACAATTTAGTAGTATCTTGAGCCATCGCGACAAACAAGCAATCTAACACACGAGCAAACAAAAAGCAAGCGGACAAAAGAGGCAAACAGGGAGGGAGGATAGAGAGAGAGGGCGAATAAAACGGCAAGGGTGAATTGGGGGAGAGGAAAACGAGAGGCAAATGGCAAATAATGTAATGCGAGAGATAGGGATTGTGATGGGTACTTGGTATATTGACTTTTTGCATAGACTCCCCGGCAACGGTGCCAGAAATCCTTCTTGCTACGTCTTGATCTTGCGTTGGTTTTCCCCGAAGAGGAAGGGATGATGCAGCAGAGTAGCGTAAGTATTTCCCTCAGTTTTTGAGAACCAAGGTATCAATCCAGTAGGAGCCCACGCTCAAGTCCCTCGTACCTGCACAAAGCGATAGCTACTCGCAACCAACGCGATTAGGGGTTGTCAAGCCCTTCACGATCACTTACGAGAGTGAGATCTGATAGATAGAATATTTTTGGTATTTTTGATATAAATATGCAAAGTAAAAAGTAAAAGCAAAGTAAATAGCAAAACAATATAAAAGTGATGGAGATTGATATGATGAGAATAGACCCGGGGGCCATAGGTTTCACTAGTGGCTTCTCTCAAGAGCATAAGTATTCTACGGTGGGTGAACAAATTACTGTTGAGCAATTGATAGAATTGAGCATAATTATGAGAATATCTAGGCATGATCATGTATATAGGCATCACGTCCGTGACAAGTAGATCGAAACGATTCTGCATCTACTACTATTACTCCACTCATCGACCGCTATCTAGCATGCATCTAGAGTATTAAGTTAAAAACAGAGTAATGCCTTAAGCAAGATGACATGATGTAGAGAGATAAATTCATGCAATATGAAATAAACCCCATCTTGTTATCCTCGATGGCAACGATACAATACGTGCCTTGCTGCCCCTTCTGTCACTGGGTAAGGACACCGCAAGATCGAACCCAAAGCTAAGCACTTCTCCCATGGCAAGAACTACCAATCTAGTTGGCCAAACCAAACGGATAATTCGAAGAGACTTGCAAAGATAACCAATCATGCATAAAAGAATTCAGAGAAGATTCAAATATTATTCATAGATAGAATTGATCATAAACCCACAATTCATCGGTCTCAACAAACACACCACAAAAAGAAGATTACATCGAATAGATCTCCACAAGAGAGGGGGAGAACTTTGTATTGAGATTCAAAGAGAGAGAAGAAGCCATCCAGCTGCTAACTATGGACCCGAAGGTCTGAGGTAAACTACTCACACTTCATCGGAGAGGCTATGATGATGTAGAAGCCCTTTGTGATCACAGCCCTGTTCCGGCGGAGCTCCGGAACAGGCCCCAAGATGGGATCTCGTGGATACAGAAAGTTGCGGCGGTGGAATTAGGTTTTTGGCTCCTGTTCTGATCGTTTGGGGGTACGTGTGTATATATAGGAGGAAGGAGTACGTTGGTGGAGCACCGAGGGGCCCACGAGGCAGGGGGTGGGCCCTAGGGGGGGCGCCCCCACCCTCATGAACACCTCTTTGCTTCCTTGCAGTAGGGTCCAAGTCTCATGGATCATGTTCGGTGAGAAAATCACGTTCCCGAAGATTTTATTCCGTTTGGACTCCGTTTGATATTCCGTTTATCTGAAACACTGAAATAGGCAAAAAACAACAATTCTGGGCTGGGCCTCCATTTAATAGGTTAGTCCCAAAAATAATATAAAAGTGGAAAATAAAGCCCAATATAGTCCAAAACAGTAGATAATATAGCATGGAGCAATCAAAAATTACAGATACGTTGGAGACGTATCATGGGCGATAATAGTCATACTGCTTACCAGCAATGTCTTACTTTGATTTGGCGGTATTGTTGGATGAAGCGGCCCGGACCGACATTACATGACCGCGTTCATGAGACTGGTTCTACCGACATGCTTTGCACACAGGTGGCTGGCGGGTGTATGTTTCTCCAACTTTAGTTGAATTGAGTTTGACTACGCCCGGTCCTTGTTGAAGGTTAAAACAACATACTTGATGAAAAATTGTTGTGGTTTTGATGCGTAGGTAAGAACTGTTCTTGCTAGAAGCCCGTAGCAGCCACGTAAAATTTGCAACAACAAAGTAGAGTCCGTCTAACAAAGTATGGCTTCCAGAAAATGCTGGCTCCCGCTCCTAATCTAGTGTCAGGCCTGAACCTGCAAGTGTCGATGAGATTCAGTTATCCAACGACTGAGATGCCTCCTTGCCCTACCGCTTCGTCGAGAGCCGTTGATTTCCTAAATGTACCGTTATACAATAGTTATTGTTATTTTTCACCTTTTCGGTCACTTTTGCCTATGTAACCAGCCGGGATGTGGCTTGCGTGTGATCTATCTTTTCTCTTCCAGAATTCGCCTCGATGGCTTACATGATACTTCGAAGTTAAATCAATAGCAAATACATTCAGATCTGAGATTTTCCCACTCCCAAATTCCTTTGATTTGCTTGCTAAATTCGCATAGGTCTAGATCAGTCCTGACATCTAGCCAACCAGCTTCACGAAGGAGCAGGAGGCGTTCGACTGGCTGCTGCGACTCCTAACTCCCGTTCGTCCACGCAGTGGGTTGGTAGCCTAGGAACTGGCGGTAGATGGAGGAGATGACCGCACGGGGACTTCGGGCGACTGCTCCGAGCGGTGATGGATTGGGACCCGCGGGACGAGGCAGATATTCGAGGGGCAGCGGTAGCGCGGTGGTTGGCCGGCCGGCGATGAGGTGGCGACTGCCTAGGGTTGCGAGAGCAGAGGAGTTTGCACGTTGTTTCTGCTGGGCTGGGTTGGGCTTTCAGCGAGGGAAATGATTCGTCTTGCGGTACTTCAGGGGATACCTGACCATCTGTTAGGCCAGGCCTACCAAAGCCCAATCCAAAAAACCCAGGCCCGAGCCTGGCCCGGCCCGGACATCGGGCCTAAAAATCAGGCCCGAGCTCGACCCATCACGCTAAAAGCCTGCTGGGCCTCTTCCTTAAACAACAAAAACCCGGGCCCAGCCTGGCCTGATTGTTTGGCTCGAAATCTAGGCTCAGGGCCGGTACGTGGGCAAGGTCGGGTCGGGCTTTTTCGGGCCAGGTCGAGTTGGGCCATTCAGGCCGGACTGCCCATGACCATGACTACTTTGGGGTGGCATATGTAAAGTTACTAAGCTCCCAGGAATTGAGAGCCCCTGATGAATCGTGGCTTTAGAGTTGGTTTGTGAGGCTGGTGAATCGTGGTCTTTGGACAAGCTGTATATGGCCCTGCTTTGAGTCATGGCGGTTGTACGGGCCTCTTTACTTATGTGTCCGCAGCTGCGCGCGGCTCCTCGCTTCTCGATTTGTTTTGTGGACAATAGTTGTGTCTTGGTTCATAGAGAGGGCTCAGTGTTCCCTGCACCTGACGCCTGTTGTTTTCTCGAGAAGGGGGCTAGTTGTGCCGCACTACCGCCTGGGCTTGCTCTTCTGCATCGCTCTCATCTGATCTGCTGGGTCACCGGAGCTGTTCACGGCGATGTCCGATCGCGGAGCTTCATCAGGCTGATTTCTAAGCTGCATCTGAGGGTTTGATTTCGTTCTTCTCCGTTCTTGTTTCCTTGTGTCTTGAATTGTGGCATCGATTGTGTAATTGAGTATGGGATTGCAGGCGTGAAGTTTTTGTGGGTCAAAGGGATTCTGATTTTTGGGGAAGGGGGTGGCGGGGTTTGTGTCACCAGAATGATCAGTGGATGTGTGTTCCTAGATCAAGTTCCGGTGTGAACATTGATGCACTGCCGCCAAACGCGCTTCCTCCTATGTTCTTGGTAAGGATGCGTTGATTCATCACCTGCTCACATTGATTCCTCATATGCCCTTGTGCCAAAGAAGTACCATGCAGGTTGAGCTCCTGGACCACTACGCCTCACATGCCCTGTACCCGTCGCCCAGGCGAACAGCATGCCGACCAGATGCATCAGCATGAAGGCCAACTGACTCCCTTTGAGATGAACCCCATTGAGCCTCATCACCATGGAGATCTCGGTTTTTCATCAGCTGTCCGTGGAGGACATGCATGACCTCCAACACATCGCACAAGGGCATCTAAACTCCCCTAAATTGAGATACAGAACTTACACCATGCACGTCGTCCATGATCTCTTTATTTTCATGCCATAATCACATTTTCCTGATGAGCTAGGAAATCTTGATCTTATTGGTTTTGGTCTAGGTTGGGGATTTCGATGTACTGAATCGACTTACATTCCTCATATGTTGGGAATTTGGTGGCGTGTTAAAAATAACCTATTTATTTCTTTCATTATTGTTCTTGTTCATTGTGATTTTTGGGACCCTTTCATGCTATGTAGAGGCTTAAGAAACCCAAGAATTTAGGGTCTTGTAGATAAGCATGTTATTACATGTTTTTGTGGATTGCGAAAGTTAGGATCCTGAACAGAAATTGCTGTTGTATGACTAATAAATTGCGGGAGTTTAGTACTCTCAAACCATCTTATATCAATTATTTATTATGGTTGTGTTGTTGGTAGTCTCGGGCTATTATCTGATAGAACCTATTTTATTTCTGTCTATGTACTTCACCCATAGTTTAGAAAAAAATACAGTGTGATCAATATCTTATTACTGCTTTACCTCTATGTGCACCCTAGCTTGAACTAAGATAATTTCATGTGTATTTGTATTTGAACCAAAGAGAACATAATTGTTCTAAAAATTAAAAAGTACCATGGTCCCAAAATGAACTTGATAGATCAGTGCCACTGCTCTGAGAAACTAAAATGCAAAAGGGCACACATGCTAGCAAGCTACAATGAAAACATAAGAAAATAATAAAGAATGCGAACTCAACCATCACAAAATGACCATTTCCTCTCTTTCTAATAAGAACCATGAAAAAGGTAGTACATCCTTGTTTGGTAGGCACAATATCTCAAAGCAAAGCTAGAGAAGGTAACATTCTTTCTATAGAATTTATTTTCCCCCATGGCATTTAATTATCTATGACATGCCAAATCAAATTTTATTGTATATCAAATACTCCCTCCATTCCCAAATATAAGTCTTTCTAGAGATTGTAACAAGTGACTACATACGGAGCAAAATGAGTGAATCTACACAAAACATGTCTACATGCATCCTTATGTTGTAGTCCATTTGAAATGCCTAAAAAGACTTATATTTAGGAACAGAGGGAATATGTAATAAGCATGTTCACTGCTACACCATTAGATTGTTATTGCATCATTAGTTAATTTTCATTGGCGGGAGAGGCAATAGCATACTACTCAGCCTATTTGTTAGAGCAGATTGTAGCGTCTGGCCTTGACAAGTGAATATATATATAGAACTGCCCAGTTGTGCTGTCTCGAGATTAAGTTCCTTGAAATCTGCAATATGTCTGGATCTGTTCAAATTAATAGGTCAGCACCTTAAATTCTCCTCAGATATATTGCTTATTTATTACAAGTAATATTGTGGAGTTGACAGGGTTTGTTTGAATATGAAGATTCTTAGTTGCAGCTCTTGAATATGAATGAGATACTTAAAAGGAACTTGTCAATCCACTTTATTATTTCCTTTTTTTGACCTTTAAGCATATGTTTTTGAAAATTGCCTTGTTACTGTTCTTTCAAAATAATAATCATGAGAAGCAACTTGTTATCTATTGTTAAAAATAATGTTTACTCCTATTTATAGAAGGATTTACCATTCTTATAATGCAACAAGCTGGACAATAAATCTATCAGTCTAGGTAGTTCAATTATTTTCGGTCAATGAAGAAATCGAGCTGGCAAGAGGAAACATTGTGCATCTCAACATAGATTAAGGTACCTGCTATCTCTAATTGTTCTTTCTTCAGTGTTGTTCATTCTGATCCAGGCTCCCAAAGTATAAATATTCTAGAAACATTATTTTGGCTTTAAACACAAGATTATCTTAATTCAGTCTACTCATTGGTATGATTCATTCTTTCACATGTGCTTCCTTGTTGGCGGTGTTTAATGTTTAGTGCAAACATCCAGAATTGGCACATATGAACTATAGAGAGTACTTTTGGTGCCAGAGTCAGTAGTAAGTTAAACCGAGGTTGCTTTTTGCTACATGTATACGCTAACTAGATTATTACCATCTCATGTCGAGGTATCAAAGAACCAAACATCACTGTGATTTTGGTTTGGCATCACCTTATCAAGTCATTTTGTTTTGCGGATAGTTGCCATGTGGTAGTATCATAAGTAGCTAAATATATGGTTTCACTTCATTTGTTTGCAGATTAAACATTCTGGAGATGTTTTGTAGATGAAATTTACCGATGAAAGGGCTTGCTTAGCGGTAGCGTTGTAGCAAATTTACTGTTTGAACTGATTATGTAAATTTGATTGAACAATTTCACTAAGCTTGCTTCTTCTATATTCTTTAGTATTTATTTGATTGTCCTGATGGCAAGAAAAAATGATTACATAGGTTCAGATTTGAAATACAATTCATATTTAATAATTTACTTTATTTGTTCACCTTTTGGAATCTTCAGACCTATGTGATTTATGAGATGAGATTTGAGCAATGTTTGATGTTGCTAATCACACGATGTTGTCGATCGCGCGATGTTCATCTCATAGCCTTGGCTACCCTTTGAAACAAAACCTAAGGGAGAAGAACGACACGATGAACAATGATTTAGCATCGTTTTGCCAAACTACAATTGAGTTGGCTGACAACAATTTTTACATTTGCTCCGTTCTTGATCGATCATTGCCTGTTACTTTTACAGGAGGCTAGGATTTTGTATTTCTCATGAAAGGAACACATGAACTAAGCATCCCCAAAACCAATCAATTTTACAGTGATACGATGAAAAAGCGGCGTGACAAAGTGCACGTCAACTTCTAGTTCTAGTTGTAATATCGAGGAACTCCAACTTTCGATTTTTGTGAAGCTAGGCCGACGCTGCTCCTCTTACTAAGCTCCCAGGAATTGAGAGCCCCTGGTGAATCATGGCTTTGGAGTCGGTTTGTGAGGCTGGTGAATCATGTTGGACTAGCTGTATATGGGCCTGCTTTGAGTCGTGGCGGTTGTACGGGCCTCGGCTCGGTGTTACCCGCGCCTGCCATCTATTGTTTTCTCGAGAAGGTGGCTGGTTGTGCCACACTACCGCCTGGGGCTTGCTCTTCTGCATCGCTCTCATCCGATCTGCTGGGTCGCCGGATCTGTTCACGGTGATGTACGATCGCGGAGCTTTGTCAGGCTGATTTCTGAGCTACATCTGAGGGTTTGATTTCGTTCTTCTCTGTTCTTGTTTCCTTATGTCTTGAATTGTAGCGTCGATTGTGTAATCGAGTATGGGATTGCAGGCATGAGTTTTTGTGGGTAAAAGGGATTCTGATTTTTGGGGAAGGGGGTGGCGGGGTTTGTGTCACTGGAATGCTCGGTGGATGTGTGTTCCTGGATCAAGTTCCGGTGTGAACATTGACGCATTGCCGCCAAACACGCTTCCACTTGTGTTCTTGGTAAGAATGCGTTGATTCATTGATACGTCTCCAACGTATCTATAATTTTTGATTGTTCCATGCTATTATATTATCTGTTTTGGATGTTTAATGGGCTTTAATATGCACTTTTATATTATTTTTGGGACTAACCTATTAACTGGAGGCCCAGTGCCAGTTTCTATTCTTTTGTGCCTATTTTAGTGTTTCACAGGAAAGGAATATCAAACGGAATCCAAACGGAACGAAACCTTCCCGAGGATATTTCTTGGAACAAACGCAAACCAGGAAACTTGAAGTGGACGTCTGGAACTCCGTGAAGCTTCCACGAGGCAGGAGGGTGCGCCCAGGGGGTAGGCGCGCCCCCACCCTCGTGGGCCCCACGGAGCTCCACCGACGTACTTCTTTCGCCTATATATACTCTTATACCCTAAAAACATCAGGAGGAGCCACGAAACCACTTTTCCACTGCCGCAACCTTCTATACCCGTGAGATCCCATCTAGGGCCTTTTCCAGCAATCTGCCGGAGGGGGATTCGATCACGGAGGGCTTCTACATCAACACCATAGCCTCTCTGATGATGTGTGAGTAGTTTACCACAGACCTTCGGGTCCATAGTTATTAGCTAGATGACTTCTTCTCTCTCTTTGGTTCTCAATACAAAGTTCTCCTCGACGTTCTTGGAGATCTATTCGATGTAATACTTTTTGCGGTGTGTTTGCCGAGATCCGATGAATTGTAGATTTATGATCAAGTTTATCTATGAAGAATATTTGGTTCTTCTCTGAATTCTTATGTGCATGATTTGATATGTTTGCAAGTCTCTTCGAATTATCGATTTAGTTTGGCCTACTAGATTGATCTTTCTTGCAATGGGAGAAGTGCTTAGCTTTGGGTTCAATCTTGTGGTGTCCTTTCCCAGTGACAGTAGGGGTAGCAAGGCACGTATTATATTGTTGCCATCGAGGATAAAAAGATGGGGTTTATATCATATTGCTTGAGTTTATCCCTCTACATCATGTCATCTTGCCTAAAGCATTACTCTGTTCTTATGAACTTAATACTCTAGATGCATGCTGGATAGCAGTCGATGTGTGGAGTAATAGTAGTAGATGCAAAATCGTTTCGGTCTACTTAACACGGACGTGATGCCTATATTTCATAATCATTGCCTAGATATTCTCATAACTATGCCCTCTTCTATCAATTGCTCAGCAGTAATTTGTTCACCCACCATAATACATGCTATCATGAGAGAAGCCACTAGTGAAACCTATGGCCCCCGGTTCTCTTACTTATCATATTGCACCTCTTTTTATTATTGCATCTCGTTTACTAGTTTGCAATCTTTACTTTCCCATCTATACAACAAAAATACCAAAAATATTTATATTACTATCTCTATCAGATCTCACTTTCGTAAGTGACCGTGAAGGGATTGACAACCCCTTTATCGCGTTCGTTGCGAGGTTCTTGATTGTTTGTGCAGGTACTAGGTGACTTGCGTGTTATCTCCTACTGGATTGATACATTGGTTCTCAAAAACTGAGGGAAATACTTATGCTACTTTGCTGCATCACCCTTTCCTCTTCAAGAGAAAACCAACGCATGCTCAAGAGGTAGCAAGAAGGATTTCTGGCGCCTTTGTCGGGGAGATCTACGCTCAAGTCAAGACATACCAAGTACCCATCACAAACTCTTCTCCCTCGCATTACATTATTTGCCATTTGCCTCTCGTTTTCCTCTCCCCCACTTCACCTTTGCCGTTTTATTCGCCCCTTTTTCCATTCATCTCTCTTCTTCTGTGTCCGTGTGTTAGTTCGACTATCATGGCTAGTCCTTCTATCATTGTTAATACTCCCGATAATGAAGTTCTTAATTTTAAACAAAGGGAGGGAGAAAATCTAAAAGATGCTTGGTATAGAATTTGCAATGCTCAAAACAGATCCACTAGAAAGAAATCTACTTCCGTTCTTCTTCGCAATTTTTACGTTGGCATCACCCCTTGGAATAGATATATTCTTGATACCATTACCGGAGGAATTTCTTGGGTAGCCATACTTTTGATTCTTATAATGCTATGATAGATTTGTTAGGCCCACCACCTCTTTTGGTCAATGGAACTATTTTAACCTTGGAACATGTGATGCAAAGGCTTGATATTATTGAAATAAAATTGCCACTGTTGAGTTAATCGAAAATTTGGATAAAAAGATCCACAACCAAATTACTCAATATGGATCTAAGGTAGGAGTTACTTTGAAAAATCTTAAGGAAAAGGAACACATAGTCAATGATAAGATAGAGCAAGATTCCACTAGAATTGATAAACTCGAAGATATTATTACCAACTTGGGGTCTGCTTTTTCTGCCGTTAAAAATACCTCAAACCCTTCTCCTACCAAAGTTGCCAAGTTTATTTATATTCCTAAAAATAAGGGTGAAACTTCTAGTAAAAATGAGGATCTCAAATCAATAAGTGTTCATCCCAACTTTTTCAATATCATTAAGGAACCTTTGGCTACCAATAAATTTCTTGATTTCTTGCCGAGGAGTTTGATCATTAGCAAATACAAAGAACGTCCTAAGGGTTATGAGTTTTCAATTGAAGAATTGCACACCAGAGATGTCAATACCTAGATCTATTCTTGCTTTTATGCCTAGCTAGGGGCGTTAAACGATAGCACTTGTTTATCTAGCCTCTGTTATGATTGTGTTTTTATGTTTTAATTAGTGTTTGTGACAAGTAAAGCCTTTAGGATATTCTTGGGTGATTATTGTTTGATCTTGCTGAAAAACAAAAAGTATGCGCTCACGAGAATAATTTTCATTTTTTACCATAGAGCAATAAAATACCAATTCTGCAGTAGATCAATATACGAATTATTTAGGTCTTCCTAATTTTTCAAAATCTTTGGATTTACAGAAGTATTCGAAACCTCTAGATTGCTACAGACTGTTTTGTTTTGTCAGATTCTGTTTTTCGTGTGTTGTTTGCTTATTTTGATGAAACTATGGCTAGTATTGGGGGGTATGAACCATAGAGAAGTTGGAATATAGTAGGTTTAACACCAATATAAATAAAGAATGAGTTAATTATAGTACATTAAAGTGGTGGTTTGCTTTCTTATACTAACGGAGCTCATGAGATTTTTTGTTGAGTTTTGTGTTGTGAAGTTTTCAAGTTTTTGGGTAAAGATTTGATGGATTTTG
Organism: Triticum urartu; assembly: GCF_003073215.2. Classification (NCBI taxonomy): domain Eukaryota; kingdom Viridiplantae; phylum Streptophyta; class Magnoliopsida; order Poales; family Poaceae; genus Triticum; species Triticum urartu. The sequence goes on along the minus strand of NC_053028.1, from coordinate 152,169,424 downwards.
GAACAAGGAGTGGCAAGAGCATAAGCTTGGGGATGCCCAGGGAACCCCAAGACAAAATTCAAGGACAACCAAAAGCCTAAGCTTGGGGATGCCCCGGAAGGCATCCCCTCTTTTGTCTTCATCTATCGGTAACTTTACTTGAGGCTATATTTTTATTCACCACATGATATGTGTTTTGCTTGGAGCATGATAATCCACAAGTATAGGGGATCAATTGTAGCATCTTTCAATAAGTAAGAGTGTCAAACCCAACGAAGAGCTAAAGGTAGAACAAATATTCCCTCAAGTTCTATCGACCACCGATACAACTCTACGCACGCTTAACGTTCGCTTTACCTAGAACAAGTATGAAACTAGAAGTACTTTGTAGGAGTTTTTGGATAGGTTTGCAAGAATATAAAGTGCACGTAAATAAAAATTAGGGGCTTTTTAGGTAAAGAAGCAATAAAGTTAGTATAGCGAGTGTGGAAAAGTGGTGGTAGGAGTTGCCAAATTGCCCCTAAGCAATTGACTACGTTACTAGACCGATAACAAGTTTTTATGTGGGAGAGGCCACTGCTAGCATGTCATCCCTGACTTGGAATTCTATGCACTAATGATTGGAACTATTAGCAAGCATCCGCAACTACTAACGTTCATTAAGGTAAAACCCAACCATAGCATTAAGATATATTGGTCCCCCTTCAATCCCGTATGCATTGATTTCTATGCTAGGTTGAAGCTTCTGTCACTCTTGCCCTCCAATACATAGTCCTATCAACATACAACTAACCCTATGGTGTGATGCATGTGCGCGCTCATATGATGGGCACCAAAGGACAACAACATAACCACAAGCAAATTAAATCAATCATAGCAATTCATCAACCACCGTTAGGACAACGAAAATCTACTCAGACAGCATTGGATGGAAACACATCATTGGATAATAATATGAAGCATAAAGCACCATGTTCAAGTAGAGGGCACAATGGGTTGCGCGAGAGTGGATGATACGTCTCCAACATATCTATAATTTTTGATTGCTCCATGCTATTATATTATCTATTTTGGATGTTAATGGGCTTTATTTTACACTTTTATATCATTTTTGGGACTAACCTACTAACCGGAGGCCCAGCCCAAATTGCTGTCTTTTTTGCCTATTTTAGGGTTTCGAGGAAAATGAATATCAAAAGGAGTCCAAACAGAATGAAACCTTCGGGAACTTGATTTTCTCAACAAACTTGATCCATGAGACTTGGAGTGGCCGTCAAGAAACAAGGGAGGAAGGCACGAGGCAGGGGGCGCGCCTACCCCCCTGGGCGTGCCCTCCACCCTCATGGGCCCTCCGTTGCTCCACCGACGTACTTCTTCCTCCTATATATATCCACGTACCCCCCAAACATCCAGGAGCACCATGAAAACCTAATTCCACCGCCGCAACCTTTTGTACTCGAGAGATCCCATCTCGGGGCCTTTTCCGGAGCTCCATTGGAGGGGGCATTGATCACGGAGGGCCTCTACATCAACTCCATGGCCTCTCCAGTGATGTGTGAGTAGTTTACTTCAGACCTTCGGGTCCATAGTTATTAGCTAGATGGCTTCTTCTTTCTCTTTGGATCTCAATACAAAGTTCTCCTCGATTCTCTTGGAGATCTATTTGATGTAATCTTCTTTTGCGGTGTGTTTGTCAAGATCCGATGAATTGTGGGTTTATGATCCAGTTTATCTATGAACAATATTTGATTCTCCTCTGAATTCTTTTATGTATGATTGGTTTATCTTTGCAAGTCTCTTTGAATTATCAGTTTGGTTTGGCCTACTAGATTGATCTTTCTTGCAATGGGAGAAGTGCTTAGCTTTGGGTTCAATCTTGCGGTGTTCGATCCCAGTGACAGAAAGGGAACCGATATGTATTGTATTATTGCCATCGAGGATAAAAAGATGGGGTTTATATCATATTGCATGAGTTTACCCCTCTACATCATGTCATCTTCCTTAAAGCATTACTCTGTTCTCTTGAACTTAATACTCTAGATGCATGCTGGATAGCGGTCGATGTGTGGAGTAATAGTAGTAGATGCAGAATCGTTTCGGTCTACTTGTCTCGGACGTGATGCCTATATACATGATCATACCTAGATATTTTCATAACTATGCTCAATTCTATCAATTGCTCGATAGTAATTCGTTTACCCACCGTAATACTTATGCTCTTGAGAGAAGCCACTAGTGAAACCTATGTCCCCCGGGTCTATCTTCCATCATATTAATCTTCCAATACTTAGCTATTCCTATTGCCCTTTATTTTACTTCGCATCTTTATTTCTCTTTATCATAAAAATACCAAAAATATTATCTTATCATATCTATCAGATCTCACTCTCGTAAGTGACCGTTAAGGGATTGACAACCCCTTTATCGCGTTGGTTGCGAGGTTCTTATTTGTTTGTGTAGGTGCGTGGGACTTGAGCGTGATCTCCTACTGGATTGATACATTGGTTCTCAAAAACTGAGGGAAATACTTACACTACTTTACTGCATCACCCTTTCCTCTTCAAGGGAAACCAACGCAGTGCTCAAGAGGTAGCAGTGGAATGCTATAGATAGAGGGAGGAAGGTGATGGAGATGTTGGTAAAGATGGCGGAGGTGTTGGTGTAGATTGCGGTGATGATGATGGCCCGGCGGCGTTCCGGCGCCATCGGAAGCGAGGGGGAGAGAGCCCCCTTCTTCTTCTTCTTCCTTGACCTTCGCCCTAGATGGGAGAAGGGTTTCCCCTTTGGTCCATGGCCTCCATGGAGGCGGAGGGGCGAGAGCCCCTCCGAGATTGGATATGTCTCTCTGTCTCTCTCTGTTTCTGCGTTCTTAGATTCTACCCTTTCATCGTTTCTTATATTCCCGGAGATCCGTAACCGATTGGGCTGAAATTTTAACACAATCTCTACCCGGATATTAGCTTTCTTGCGGCGAAAGAAGGGCATCAACCGCCTTACGGGGTGGCCACAAGGGCCCAGGGCGCGCCCCCTGCCTCGTGGCCCCCTCGGGCATCGTCTCGCGTTGATTTTTCTTCCCAACACTACAAAAAAATACACTTCCGTGATGATACGTGTTTGTCACAGTAGGTCGCATTTTTTGTCATGCATGTACATCCATGACAATTTTATGACAGAATCAAGATAGTCATACCTGTGTTGTCGTAGAAGTGTACCATGACATTACCAAAATTATCATCACGGAAGTGTCCACTTCCATGACGATAAATCGCGCGTCACAGAAGTGCTTTTGTCAAGGGTGACCGACATGTGGCATCCACCGTAACGGAATGCCGTTAAGCTATCGGGTCGAGTTTTGGATCCGATAACCCGTTAACAGCCCCGACCAATGGGGATTTTCCACGTGTAAAATCATCATTGGCTGGAGGAAACACATGTCGGCTCACCGTTGGGACAGATGTCATCGGCTCATTGGACCGAAGGCGCCTATGATACGGCGACACGTGGCACAGCCCAATAGAGGCCCATTCCTGTGAAAAGGCCGGCCCGTTTGACTTGTTCAAAGGTGGCAGGCCGGCCCACAGAAAGCCTATTAACGGCCTGTTCGCATATAGCCCATTTACAACCCGCTAACCCAGGGCCCGTTACGCCCTATCCGAATTAGGCCCTGTAGCATCATCTGGGCCGTCCAATATGATTCAGCCCGTTTTAACTTCCAGCCCATGTGTGGCCCATGACTTCTTTCGGCCCATATGAGGACCTTTGTAACTCTTGGCCCATTAACGGCCCGTGGTGAAACTGGCCCGTAATGAACAGTGTATCACTTTATACCCATTAACGGCCCGTTATTCCATTGGGCCGTTTCCAACCCAAGTTATCTTTCGGCCTTCTCAGGGCCCATTGATTCTTGGGCTCATTTGCAGCATTCGGTTACATACGGCCCGTTACTATCATTTTCTGCTTGTGGGCCAAATTCAGCCCGTCGTTACAGTCGGCCCGTTTGCGACCGTTAATATGTTGGGCCGTTTTCATGTAAAAAAACCCGTTGGGCTGTTTTCATAGAGTTATCAAATATGGCCTATTAACGACCCGTTATGGTCCACGAATAGTACGGCCCATGATTGGTGAAATGATGATACGCCCCGTAGAAGTCCCATGGATCCTACGGCCCATATGAGGCCCATGGATAGTACGGCCCGTAGAAGGCCCATGGATAGTATGGGCCGTAGAAGGCCCATGGACCCTACGGCCCGTAGAAGGCCCATGGACCCTAAGGCCCGTATAGAAGGCCGATGGATCCTACGGCCGGACGAAGGCCCATGGATCATACGGCCTGCAGGAGGCCCATGGTTACAACAGTCTGTGTGTTGCCATGATTATTTTGGCCTAGTTACAAAAAATAGGCTATTGTGGCCACTAGAAAAAAACAGAAAAAGAACTGCAGTGACTACAAGCAAACAACTAAACAAGACAATAAGGAAATAAATAAGCAAGCAATTAACGCTAGCCTATTACCGCTATTACACATATTACATCCACTGGGCATCAAAGTTCACCACCAGTGCAAATATAGGGAACAAAGCAGCACATTACATACACTGGCCGTCAAAATTGGCCACCAGTGCAAATAAACGCGGCAGCAAAACAAGAGCATAACTGAAACAACTTCAGAAGAGCTCAAGAAACGTTATCCTGGGTATCCACCATGCTGGCAATAAGCTTAGCAAGCTGATTAGCTTTGTCCTGTTTGGCGCTAAAATCCTCCAACGCTTGCTGTTGCACCAGAAAGTATGCATCTGAATGCTCCAGAGACTTCTGCAGTCCTTCCGCTTCTTGTCGTAGCATAGCTGATCGATGTCTTTCAACTTGTAGTTGAGACTTAAGAAACTGAACTGATTCAGACAGTGAGTTTGAATAGCTTTTGCAAGCGGTAGTGGCCAGTAACCCGAACACTAAACCAAGACAGGACTTTGGGGTTGTCTCGCTGTCTTCAAGATAGTATTCCTTAGCTGTTTTATCAGCTTTGTTGGAGACCAACAAGGATGTGTCACTATCCTGAACCTTATCTGCATTACTTCCTTTACCATTGCTTAATAAGGCACTCTTCCCCAATATTCTGTCAGCATTCTAAAAGAAGAAACAAGCAGACACATAACAAGTTTAGCATGTACTAGTATATGAAACTCATTTCGGTGAACCAGTTCATTAGTAAGGTGGACAGGATTAAACTACCAAGTCTTCTATTGCCAAGTACTAGTACATAATAAAAGCATCAAACAAACATATATCTATGTCCTATGGTCACTGCATTGCCTCGCCAAATCAAAATAGAGACACGGTTCAAATCATATCAGTTCAAGACAAAGCAGTAGTGAAAGAATACAAAGTGTGGGAAACTACATGGCACAACAAGATTTCAGATGGGTACCACGGGTCTACATGTACAACAACACTATTGGCTTTGTTGTGATGCTAGTAATGTGCATGATATGAAAGTCAACTGTATACACAATTGAAATTGAAATCAACAGAGCTATTGATAAGAGCAAACCTGTTAAAGAAACATGCGTGAACATACCTGCTGTGCCATTGGAGTTTAGATTGGATCCTTCAATTTAAAAATAAGTTTGTATGGGTAAATACAGTGATACAAGAGCAAAACAATCATAGTTAAAAAAGGCGCGCCTAAGCGAGCGCTTAAGCGCGCCTAGGCTCTAGGCATTGGCAAAACACATTGCGCATAACTACGCATAATCTGTGCATAACTGCGCATAAGCATACGCTTTGGTCAGTAAAGCGCAAGGTGGTGGAAAAATGCACAATTAACGCCTAGCGCTTTTATGAACTATGATAGCAATGGAATCTTAAATTAGAATAGTTGTTCTTCAGGTTTAGGCACTTGTTCTACATGAACAGAGTACAGTAAGATGCAAGAATACAATACTTAAAAATAGAAAATGAGCTCATAGACCTTACCACATTCTTGGTTCAGGACCAGTACAAAACAAGGCGTTCCCAGTCATCGTCCAGTAAATGTGTCTCAGGAGAACGTAAGGGAATTTGATGAGTTTCTTTGCCGGTGAAGTACGTTTTCTTCAAGTAATTCCGATACTGCCACCAAGCATTCTTGAAGATAGCAGATGTATTAGCACAGGTTACCTCATCCTGAGTTTCCAAATTGGTCCTTCTCTATAGAGAAAAATGGGAAAATTTACTGTACTATAACCATCATGGAGGTAGGATGTATGGGACGAAGCAAAGTAATTTCCATGAATAACATTACTTACACATAACTCCTGGACAAACACCCGCAACTGGCATTTTCCTTCATCTTCAGTATAATATTTCCAAGATGGGAAGATACGCACATACGATTTAACAACATCAAATGCGATAGATGCTAAACTACGACTAGCTGGTTGTGCTTCCTCCACAGGAATAGGCGTACTAACTGGTGGAGTTGGGGTTTGCCGTGATAGTACTGACCCTTTGGGCACTGGAGCTGCCTTACTAACTGCTCTTGTTTGGGAGCTCTGTGGTGGAGGTGGTGCTGTGTCAACAGGAACTGGGTTACTATCGGCTGGGGTTGGGGTTAGATTGGGTGAAGCTGGTTCTCTCTCCATCATAGTAGGGGTACAATCTGCGAGAGTTTGGGTTATGTGTGGTAGGGCTGGTTCTTGTGCATGTACAACCGGGGTGCTATCTCCACCAAGAGGTAGCACTGTTTTATTTGAAGACCGTGTTTTTAGTCCGCTAGATACTGGCATCACCCGCTCCAATTCAAATGGCTGATAAACAGGAAACATAGTTGAATGTACAGACATTGTATGAGAGACAAATGCAATAGATAGTGTGGAAAAAAGAGGGCATGAAATAGTTGACATGTATATTGTTTAATTAAAACAGATAGCATGACATAATTTCACATATATGATGTCTATCTAAACTGGATAGCATAGCATAACATAATTCAAAGATATGATGAATAACTAAACAGGATCGCATGTCATAATTCACCTACATGTTATCTAAGTATTCAGGATCGCATCATTTAATTCACATATGTGATTTATATGCTAAACAGAGGGCATTCGTTAAGATGTCTAAACTAAGAACATGGTGTTGAATATTGTGTATATGATGTCTAAACTATGCAATGGAAGACACCGTATGCATGATATGAGCAGTATAACCGTGCCAAGTTAGAGCATACACCTCAGTGGGGGAATAGGACTGGTCATCTGTCTCTGAATCCATCTCTGAGGAGCTATCGGGACCCAACAAGAGATCTGCTTCGACAGGTAGCACCGTCTGCTCTGATGGCCTTGTTTTCACTCCAGATTTTTCCATCTCCCACCCAAATGGCAGATTCACAGGAAGAGTAGTTTAATGTACAAACATTGTCGACAAATGGAAATATAATGAAGAAAAGGATGGGCAAGATATCATTCAAATATATGATGCCTGGTTAAACAGGATGGCATTACACATTTCACATATATTATGGCTAGCTAAAAGACATGAGACTGCATAATTCCCATATATGATATAGAAACTAAACAGGTGGCAGTACAGAACATGTCTAAACTAAGCAGATGACATATATGATGTCAAAAGTAGGCACTGCAAGGCAACATATGCATGATATGACTAACATCATCATGCCAAGGTAGAGCAAACACCTTGGGGGGTAAATAGGAGTGGTCAGCGGCGTCTGAATCCGCCTCAGAACAGATATCTTCCTCTAGATTACAATCTGGAGAGGGGTGGGGAGGGTTTGCCATTGAACCCACCATGGAGCGATGTCTGCATGACATTGTATTGCCGCACAAAACTCTTCTCTTTTTCTCTACATGTTCAGCATGACTGTGTACAATATCTGACATGCATACGAAAAAATATGGTGAGATTATGTAAGGAGAGCATGCAGAAATTTAGAGTGATGGTAACAACCAGTGGATCGACGTTTTTCCGTTGAACCAAAATAGACCTAATGGATCGACGTGAATGTATAGTAATAAGTGATGCAACAAGTGTACAACCTCTTTGCCGTAGCCGTGTCGACCTCAGCATCATTGGGTTGGTCACTGAAGCAGTTGAGGCAGAGGTGGCTGTCGGAGGTGTGGAGGAAGATCTGAGGAATCTGTAGACGGCGTCCAGGGCACTACTCTGTTGTGATGGATCGTTCTGTCGTTGGAGCAGCTCCGGTGAGCCGTAAGACGTCAAGGCTGAAGCAGCACAAGACAGACATCGTTAATCTCAAGTGGGATTCTAATAGCATCTCCAATAGATGATGTAAAATGGATGTAAAATTAACATCACCAAAAACCACCAAACTACAATAGATGAGGTAAAAACTATTGACTCTGAACTTAACTGTCGAAACTGAAATTTACTGTGGAATCTGAATGCTACTGTCGAAACTGAACACAATGGTAGCAGAGAGGCACTTGACATGTAGTTTAGGGAGGGCCTGCAGTTCATCTTCAACCTGCACCCCCCTGAGCCACAAGCCACCATCGGCCGAACCGCCGGCCCCAGCGCCGCCTCGCCGCCCCGGCCAGCCCTCTAGGCCCCCCGCCCCACCCTGAACCCTAAGATAGATAGTGGGGTACCTCTCCGGCGAGCCCCCGTCCCCGCTGCGAGTGGTTCTTCCTTAACTCCGGCGAGCCCCCCAACTCCTGAAAATCGACTGACCCAAAAGTCGATTCAGTTGACTGAAGTGTGGCTTAATCGGAGCAGAGCAGCAGCACGAGCAAGGGGGAGAGCAGCAGCAGCAGCTGGGCGAGCGAGCGATCGAGCGAGAGCCGGAGCAGCAGCAGCGCGAGTGAGCGAGCGAGAGCCGGAGCAGCAGCAGCAGATCCGACTAGTATGGATGCCGCCGTCGAAGGGGCCTCGCACTAGGGGAGATCCGCCGTGGAGATGTCGCCCACGGCACCGGCTTCAAGGTAGCCGCTCCATGGGGGTGCGGGATGGAGCACCGTCGGCGCCGGGAGGTCGAGTTAAGGAGAAGGTGCGATGCGATGAGTGTACAACCTCTTTGGTGGCGCCGAGTAGGCCTCGGCTTCGTCCGAGGAGTCGGTGAGGATGCTGCGGTTCCGGTGGTGCAGGTTAAGGCGGAGTTGTGGGGATGGAGCAGCTGCGATAGACGAGGTGATCATCGGAGCAGCTCCTTGGAGGTGGAGGACGGGGCGGCTGAACCGGAGGGATGGCGAGATGGACGACGGATCCTCATCCAGGGAGGTGGACGAGGTACGTCGAGCTGTTGCGGTGGACGACGTCGTCGGGGAAGAAGCTCCGGCTGGGCAGCGGTGACGTGGCGGACGGAGGAGGGTGGGGTTTTGCGGCTGGAGCGGAAGGTTATGGCGGCCTGGGATTTCGAATGGCGAAAAGGGGGCGATGGGAGGGGGTGAAGCATGACTTAGGGACGCGCTTGTCCAAAATGTAGGATGTGTTACAAAAGTACCCCCCAGTGATTTGAACTAGCGGCCCTTTCGGCTTAGGGTTAGAAGGGGGATTTCGCGTGTCGGGATTTGGCAGCTGGAGGGAGTTTTCGCGCGCGTTGTAATTTCGAGATAGCAAGGTGCGAGTTGTGAAGGCGCCAATATTGGGAGCATGATATCTGAATTTTTGGGATATAACAAGACGCGGGTTGAAGTTTAGAGACAAGCCTAACGTGTAGTAATATTGTACTTGTATGTACCAAATCATTTCGCACTTCCCTCAACCAAAAAGAAAACGAAAAAAATAAAACTATTCACACCACACAAAGAGAGAGTCTTACCCCGTTTTACTATACAAATGCTATTCAAAGCTACTCCCTCCTTCCATCTATATAGGGCCTAATGCGTTTTTCGATGCTAACTTTGACCAAATATTAGAGCAATGATATATGACATGCAACTTACACAAAGCACACCGTTAAATTCGTCTGTGAAAGGTTCTTTCAATGATATAATTTTCACATTGTGCATGTCATGTACTATTAATCTTGTCAATAGTCAAAGGTGGTCTTAAAAATCTCATTACGCCCTATATAGATGGAAGGAGGGAGTATGAATCCATGTTATGTCCGATTAATTTTTTTCGCTTGTTGTATAATGCATGTAACCTACTCATACCAACATTTTAGTGCATTCCAAATGTCTATACTACCGCTGCAATTCGAACTAAATTTGAATTCGTTTCTCTATTTCAATAAGAATCTACAATCATGATTTTTGCCAACTTCAACCATCATAGTTTCCTTGCTATCCGCCAGATATAAATCGGACGGCCTATAATGCAGGATGGCAGGCACACCATCATCAACAACTCCGTTTTTATAAGAGTGGAGATAAAATATATTAAATGTAGTATAACATGTTCATAACCACGTGTATCACCGTTATATATATTCACACATGCGTCGGTTTGAAACACTATGATAAATTCTTCAAATATCCGAATTCGCTTTTTATAATGAAGTATATATGATCTCTATTCGTCTTTTACACCCACACAACCCTCTTATCTTTGTAGCTAGCGCTAACTTTCTCTTGTGCATGCACACGCCTGCATCCCTCTCACCCTCCCTCAGCATTGTCTAGCTCCATCGTGCAAATTCGTATTTTCACTTTAGGTCGTTCACCCACGGTGTGTGTAGGCCCCCTAGCTCCTTCTTTACGGCACACATCGATCGATATGCCTCTCTAGCCAGGTGTGCCTAGAACAAACACAAGCTTCCCCTATTCTCTTGTCACCATCCATGCCTCACTCCCACCACCCTTTTCATCGTTCTCGTACTCGCACACTCCTCCCCCTCGATATAGTATGCCTCTCGTACCACCTCCTACATGCATCCCTCTCTCTCTATCCTTCTCCTCGTGCCTCATTTGCTTCTAACACACACATGCATGTATACCGATCGATCTCCCAACATATACCTAGATCGACTTTAACTATCCCCCCATCGATCAACGTACCTCACAAGTTATGTCTCTCCTTTCTCTAACAAAGGGCGATTGATCTTCCTATGTAGTTACGTCTGCTTACCATAGCCACATCGTCCCCCCTCATCATTCGTGCATGCCTCCCGACCCGTCTCTCACACGCACGTGCACAGACAACAAGCAACCATCTCCTCTCTTATTGATATTGCGGGCGTGCCCTCCGTTTGTCTAGCAAGCCTATCCCACCATTTGTTAGAAGCAACTCCACTACCACCCCCTCCAACACTCTACTTCTGTCTCTCTCCCAACCTTATTCCTCTCCTGCACATATGCATGGATGCCAATCGATCTCCCTTAATACATGAGGCAGATCGATCTCCTTAATACATGAGATAGGCCTCTCTCCTCCTCCACACATATACTAGCCATTGTACCTCTATAGTTAATTGGGCCTCCCTCTTCCCCCACCACACATCGATAGTCGAGCGCTGCAGGTAGGTATCCATGCCACAGAGACAAACTGCACATGTCCCATCTCACATTCTAGTAGGCCAGCCACTCTATATCTTTGACGTGGGCACACACAAATTCAATGGCACTCTTTATCGATCGCGTGCGCGCGCACACACACATCACCCCTCTCTTCGATTCTATGTACACCTCAAGATGCATCTGTATGAGTAGTTTATCTTGTGAGAGAAAAAGGTTGAACGAGGGAAGGCCTTATTTGCGAACGTGGAGAGACGTGTGGGTATATTTTTGCAAAATTGCCATAGTTTCTTTCCTATCCGTTAGATATAAATCCGACGGCCTATATTGCAGGATGGCACGCACACCATCATCACCAACTCTGTTTTCTACTCCCTCTGCCCGAAAATACTTGTCATCAAAATGGATAAAAAGAGATGTATCTAAAACTAAAATACGTCTAGATACATTTCCTTTTATCCATTTTGATGACAAGTATTTCCGTACGGAGGGAGTATTTGTCTTTTTAGAGATTTCAACAAGTGACTATGACCGGACCTTACCGACATACTCAAAAAAGTAGTCCATAATTTTGATGTTACCCTCTTTTCTTGGCGGTGCAGTGCCATCTGGATACCTCATAAATAAATAAAGTACTACATGATACTAATATATGATACATGGCGCAGGAGTACTAAGTATTATTAATACAGTTTTGCTAGAACTCATCTAGATGAGATATAATTTGGTCTCGTTCATCTTTTATAGCCATTGGATGTGATGCTATATAAGATGCGTGCGTGCTGACGTGGGTTGTATTTGTTCTTGTGCAACGAACTGACCACTGCATGTCATGTTTGATAGTCTCAAGTCATTAAAAGCATACAAGCCCCACATCTCTTCTTGGTTGATTCCTCTATTTATGTCAAAAAATAAGAAACAACGTGAGAGTTAATGCACCACGCCTATGTGTTTACTATTTGGTTTTCGTAAGATGACTTAATACTCACCTAGACGGAGGGAGTATTCAATTTGACAGCGGGCGACGCAGTTCCCGATACGACTTTAATGCAGACGAGGGAGGGAGTAGCGGTTCCCGATATGTTGAACGGCCAATGCATCCTCCTTCAATTAATGCATGCGGGAAGTAATGGGAGGAGGTCCGGGAAAAGAGGCCGCACGATGTGAATGCAACGCAGTTTTCCCTCATTGCCCTCATATAAAGGCGCCCCTCCATTCCAATGCATCTACCACATCGTACGCACCTAAGCATTTGCCTAAGCACCTACACTAAGCACAAAAGAGCTCACTCCAGACCCATGGCGGCGATGCGCATGAGCGGCCAGCGGCTACGCCAGATGGTCCACGACGGCTGCCTGTGGCATGGCACCGAGGATCATTTCCAGACGGTGTTGGAGACCGGCTGGTGGATGGCCGCCTTCGACGCCAACTACGACTCTCAGTTGGACCAGATGATCGTTGCCACCAGCAACAAGTTCAGCGTCCTCAAGAAGCTCGCGGACGACATCGTCGTACTCCTCCAGCCCGCGTGCCTGGGCTCCTCATTGCCTGCCACCCTAATCGGCCTCCATGGCCGGAACCTCTTTCAAGCACCGGTGGCCCTGCGACTGCCCGCCGACGCCACGAAGAATGTCCACCTGGAGGTCACGCTCACCGCGAGGCGCCTCGCCCTGCAAGAATTCATCGATCTACACATCCACATGTACGAGGAAATCGTGTACATAGGTATCTACAAGGCCAGTGAGGATGCTACGACGTTGGCCTTCCTCAACCGGCTGGAAGCCTTGGATGCCTTTGTTGAGAAGCACCTCGACCTCGCCACAAAAGCCGCCGCTCCTTAGCCGCCGGTCGGTGGCCCGGCGCACTAAGTTGAGGAGGAGGAGGTCATACATTCGTGGATCCATCTTTCTTCTTGCCTTCTGTAACCACCACTGTGATCGCATCATCGTGGCCTTAATTCTTATTGTGCTGTTGCATTCTCGTTCCAGTAAATACCGACATGTGCGATCCCTTTGCTTAATTATATGCATCACTGTAACTAGTACTCCATCCGTCAATTTATATGTTGTGCTTACCTTTTCCATCAACTTCGTGCAACGCGCGGGCATCTTGCTAGAAACACCATAATATGTCTATATAATCTGTATGTGATAGTCCATTTGAAATCTCAAAAAAGACAAATATTTAGGTACGGAGGGAGTAATATATTAGGAGTATATCAAAACAATAGTGATTTCTTTCAAGTTTGTGAACAAATACTACTATTCTACTACTTTAGATCCGTCGCAACGCATGGGCACATTGCTGGTAAAAGGAAAAGGCTTGCCGCGTTCGCGTCGCACCCCCACATGCCCGGGAATTGGGAGTACAACACGGCCCGTCCGGCATGACACATAGCTTAGGGAAGGCGTGTTGCCTAGCATTTTCACTTTCATGTGGGACCGCCGTTGAGCAAACCGACACCCCGCCCGCCGCCGGGTTGGAAAACAGAAACGAGGGGAAGATCTAGCTGTAGCACGGAAGCCAAGAAATTTGGTGTCAGACGGGGCTCGTTGGTAGAGTAGGAGCATTCCGTATTAGTACTACTCCTACTAGTACCAAGTTTGTACTCCTAATACTATATTACTAGTACTACCACTATACAACTAGTAGGTACGTGCACGGCACAACATTGTAGGAACAAAAAACGGGAAGATCTTGTTTTGGGTGATTTATCTTTTTTTCAATCAACGTAGTATGAATAATATGATGTGGGGGGCACCCATGAAGCTTATTGGCTTGGTTGCATGGCTACGGAAGGTTAGCGAAAAATAAATAGATAATGTGTTTAGAGTGCACTCCACTAAATAGATATATATATATATACTTTGGATCCATTGCAATGGACTGGTACATCTATATCTATACCCCCTATATAGTGTGTGAAAAACTTTGAAAGTAGGCCGTTGGATGAAGCCAATCCGACGGTACAAAGATGGCAAATCCGAGCACTACTGGCTGTTGGATATCATCCACCAGATTCTGCCACATGTATAATCTAGAAGACTCCATGGTTGAACTTAATTCATGACTAACTTTGCCACAACTAAGCTTAGAAAAAGTTATTAGTTCTTCAAAACGAGAGAAACAAGTTGGCAAGCCTAAGGGAATCTTGCCACATTTTTTGTGTGTATGTCACGTGGGGCCTTAGTGTGGCTTGCCTAAGGTGTGGCTTGAACCAAACACTCACGTAAGTTAATCAAACTTGCCTAACCTTACATTCCACCAGATTTTGCCACATGTTAGAATCCAGAAAGCTCCACATGTAGAAGCATAATGCACAAACCACCAGAATCTCATGCGTGCAATGCACGTGTACCTTACTAGTACTAGTTGGTAGTAGTAAGAAACAAATTCTAGTTTTGGCACGAGCTCGTACTGCGGGAGCACCACAAGGCCTGCCGCAGGAGTTACATTTCCCTCTCGGGGCCCACGGGACCGAACTTCAGTGGCTTAGTGCCCGGCCTATGAGTCAATGACATGCGGACCTTAAATGCGGCTGGCCCACATGTCATTCTCATGGTGGTGGCATGGTTCGCGACTCACTCATTCGAGATGAACCGACCGGTGGTGGCGTGGCCGTGGCGAGGGTGCCACAGCTGGGCGTCGGGCGTTACGAGGCGTAGATGGCCACACCGGCGGGTACTACCTGTAGTACTCCCTCCGGTCCTTTTTACTCTGCATATTAGGTTTATCCGAAGTCAATCTCATCCAACTTTGACCAAGTTTATATAAAAAATTATAGACATTCACATAAGAACACCAATACCATTAGATTCATCTTGGAATAATTATATTTATTAGATATTATAGATGCTAATAATTTCTAATATAAATTTGGTCAAACTTAGCAAAGTTTGACTTTTGGCAAATCCAATGTGCAGAGTAAAAAGGACCGGAGGGAGCACATAAGTACTCCAGCTGAGGATTGATGCCCGGGATGAAATGTGTCACAGCCGCTGGATGAAAATTCGATGGTGCGGGAGTACGGATCGGAGCACAGCAGCGGAGCAGGCAAACCGCGTCCAATCGGGTGTGTCTGTGGTAGAAAGTTGATGGTCGCGGCAGTTCAGCTGGCCCGCATGTCATGCACACAAAGGCAGAGGAGTGGTGGGGCCGACAGGGATGAGGGGCACGATGGGGGGATGAGGATTCCCTGACGCGAACAATCCTACCATTCTGTCACTAACATGTCGGACCCATAAGCGTGGGTCCCACCTGTCAGGGAAGGAAAGGCAGGGCAAGGTAGTGATAGCCACATTAGAGGATCCACGTCCACGTTGGGGGACGTCGTGCAGTGGGTTGGAGGGGCGTCGTGGGAATCACGTGTGGGTGTGGCAGTGGTAGAAATAAGAAACGTGATGGTCGCCGTGGTTCAACTTCCATGGACAAGCTGTCATGTCTGCTAACACATGTATATCAAAACTAGAGTGTTTATATTTCAAGCATGTGAACAAGTATTATTCTACTACTTTGGATCCATTGCAACGCATGGGCCAGCACATTGGTAGTAGTAGTGTCCATCTCTATCTCTAGAGGCCGTCCCTCGTTCATCTTTTTCTCTCACAAGATAAACTACTCATACAAATGCATCTAGATGTTCCGTGGAACGCACGAGGATGTTTCCTTGGGGGTCTCTCCAGCACGGCGTGGCCGTAGTTGCAAGTTGACGCCCCTTGAGATGCCGACGTTGAGGGGCACTCGGATTTCCTCCGATGAGCAGGTAAGATGAGTTTGATCACGTAGTAAATGCATTCTAAAGACTACTTCTGTGTCCATTTCCTAATTCTCCCCCCTGCCCACTGTTTCATAGGTTAGGCTCGGTGCGAGTGGAGATTGGCTTGCATATGTACAGGAGGGTACCAACATCAATTTGCACAACATTTACAACAGTGACACTGTTCCCGTAGAACCTTTGTCCAACATTGGGATCAGCCATGCAACGGGCCACCACATGAATTGGTACGATGGAACCACGGTGAGATTGAATAAGATAGCATGAACCTTGCACATGGCGGTCAAAGGCGGACCATGCTGTCTGTGGTCGATTTGTTGCCGTACGAGTAGGAAGACGCTGTGCTCCTTTCTAACCGCATCTTCGCGGTGACAAACCAGGGGACTTATTTTGTATGGGACACATCCTAAGATATACTCCCTCTCTCCCAGTTTATTTGTTTTGAATCTTTTCGTTTTATAAGTTTCAAATTCAAATTTAGAGCTCCCCATCACATGTTGAGATTACAATGTCCATTAAATCGTTGCGTGCATGTATAGTAAAGAAACAAATCTCGAGTTTGGCACGAGTTCGTGCTGCGGGAGAACCACAAGCCCTGGCGCAGGAGTTACATTTCCCTCTCAGGGCCGTCGGGATTGAGCTTCAGCGCCTTACTACACCTACCTTTGAGTCAATAACATGTGGACCCGATAGGTGACTGGTCCACATGTAATGCTCCCATAGACAGAGGGGCGGTGGGGCCAAGAGGGGTGAGCCGCAGGTCGGGGGACGTGTGGTTTCATGGGTTCGAGCGGCGTCGTGGGAATCATGGGTGGCTGTGGTAGAAACTTGATGCTCGCCGCATTTTAGGTGGCCCACATGTCATGCACACAAGCTGTCATGTCTACGGACACATGCACTGCATACGATCACTGGAAGGAGTAGCAGAGAAAGCTATATATGCGGATAAATAGTTCCTTATAGTCAAGCGGACCAACGCTACTACTCTGTTCCAAAGACATGCACACCATCAAAATAGTCCATCTATATCAATATACACCGAGAGGGAATAATTTTTTTTACAAGAGGAAATAGTTCATCCATCCATAATGCCCTCCTGCTAGTGTAGCCTTTTCTTCTTCTTCTTCTTCTTCTTCTTCTTCTTCTTCTTCTTCTTCTTCTTCTTCTTCTTCTTCTTCTTCTTCTTCTTCTTCTTCTTCTTCTTCTTCTTCTTCTTCTTCTTCTTCTTCTCATTCTTTGTGGGAGACGGCTTCGCAACAAGCTCTTTGGACCTTGCAGCTATCTCGAAACTCACACGGGCATCGAGGGCAGCATATTTTATCCGCTCGTACGTCAAGGGATAATTCTCCCATCCAGACGACCTTAATGCCACCATCTCGTCACCCTTCTGAAGATTTGTACCGAGCACAAAAATTGCTACGTCGAATAGGGATGGTGTCTATTTATCACAATATTCTACAAGAATTTTGATTCTGGTTTGTAGGCCAGCGATGCTTTTCAAATCAAGGTTGTATGGCTCCAGCTTCTGTTTGTCCCCTTCTATGGCTGCCCCACAGAAGTATACGTCCTCCCGAGACAAGAAATCGTGAAGCTCACGTGGTATGGAGGGCGAGTGTATGATGTGGTACACCAAAACATCATCTTCATGGCACAGCTGAAGGACGGCGGCGCGCTGGATCTTCCTAGGGGCACGCTCCGTGTACTCTACGCCGAGACCGATGACCCTCGACTCTACCTTTTCAAGGGAGTTGGATACATTGTTGATCCACTGCCGAACAACCCTTGGGTGGACGGTGACGGTGGCAACTATGCGCATAGAGCCTTCGACGAGGACATGTTGGACGCTAAAAACCCGCATCTCGATCTCTTCCGCCATTTGGAACCGCTGGAACGGAGGGCTACGGTTTGGAGAATTAGGATTAGATGGCTAGTCTAACTGAAGTAGTAGATGATTATTTAAAGAGGTTAAAACAATGTGAACGCAGTGGGGTTTGGATGCAAATGAAGACGAAGGGGAGGTGAAGAAGCCGAGGAGAATCGGTTCCTGATGGAGAAGTAAATGGGAGAAGTGGCGTGCAGGCAGTTGATTAGACGGCTAGGTAGACTAAACGAAAAGGCTATGCGGGTAGACTGATGAGTCATACCTATTCATGTACGTGCCCATCCTTCCTGATAGGTGGGACCTATGCAAACAGATAAAAAATGTGTCGTAGTTTTTTTTGAGCGCGTGAGTGGGAGACACAACATTCTCCATTTTTATTTTCACTTTTCAGTTTTACATGTAGATTTTGACCCCAAAAAACACATGGTCTTTTTAACACTTTTTAGTTTCCATTATCCTGGATATAGAACATGGATCTCTGAATAATTTAAATATTCTGAATAATTCAATAATTGACAGAGGCATAACAATTGAAATGTAGCTCCAAATGTAAAAAAATTGTGTCCTGGATACAGAACATGGATCAGTTTTTAGTTTGCGTAACACTTTTCAGTTTGCATTATCCTTCTCTGAATAATTCAAATGTCCTGGATACAGAACATGGATAACACTGTATACTTAGTGTAGAATCTTTTTAGTACTTTGAATTTTGGCCACTACTTCTGTTGTTTAGTAACTTTTCTGAATTTTGGCCACTACTACAGTAAGTTCAAGTGAGTAACTCCATTTCTGATTTTTTTACATAAAACTAACCATGATATTTGTTCCTCTGTTCTGGTCATAATTATAATCTGATTGTTGAACCCTTAATCATTCTCATAATGTTTACATGATGCACAATTATACTGCCGTCAAAACTACTCCATACACACACTGTCGAAACTGACAAGATGGTGGTGGAGGTGGGAATAAATGTTCAGTATTGGTGCATTTTCCGTGCTTACAAAATTCAGATTGAATTTCACTACCAAAAGAAAAGAAGTGGAGATTAAATGTTGCTTTCCACTTACTTCACCTGTGTGTAACTCTTTTGGTGCATTTTCTACAGAACCTATGTGTAGCTACAGCATACAGGCCAGTTCATCAACTGCTCGAAGAATAAAAGAAGGTGGCATTTCCTTGCCTTTAGCATACAGGCCAGTTCACTTAATGTCCTCTGGTGCTATATTTCTGAGAACATCCAAGTTTTTACTTATCACTTTGCTAGCATTCACAAGCCTATTGAAGCGTGCAGGTCTTTGTGAATCTTGCTGTCTACTCCAAGTAGATGGTGTGTAGCCTGGCAAAGGATATTAGTACTTGGTGCATTCTAAGTTTAAAACCACTCTAGATTTACAAGTGTTTACTGAAGATGACAAGTGTTTATTCAGTTCTAAATTTTAAGTAACTAGTAGACGAACAATATTCATCTTTTTCTGTATATGAAGAAGAATAAACCTAGCTAATTCAAATAATTCCAATTTCAGGGACATGTTTTTCTCAACTCTTAGTTAAGGGGTTGTGGCAGTTTTCAGTTTTGTGCTGCTTGAATTGATTCTACGGGAATATTTAGGGAAGAGTCATGGCTATGCTTAGCTGTCTGTAAAATGAATGACTGAAATTGGACAATTGGAAACTTTAGGTATGTTTGTAATTGGACAAATGGTGTATAAATCCAAATAAAACAAATAAATTCAAATGATTCAAATAAATCCAAATAAACATGGTTGATATTCATTTTGCATAAACCTGGTTGAGTATTATAGAGTAATTGACAACAAATTGACCTGGTTGGAATTCATACAGCAATAGTAACAGTTAACTGAACTTATTTTGCGTGCATTTATCACTCCAGAAAACTTTCAGTAACAAGTGAGCAGCCTCTGCATTTTCTCAGTGAACTTTTGAGTGCATTTATCACTTGTTGGAGTATGCTACAGCTTCTGCAAATCACAAACTCCTTTAGTTTACATCTCGGTTTTAGCAAACACTACAATTTCAGTAAAGGAGTCATAACTGAATTACAGGCACTGTAGTTTCTCTACAGTATTGGAACACTGAACATTTTCAGTTAACTGTAGCAAGAAAAACTTCCAAAAACTAGCCGATCTCTAAGAATGCCAAGAGTATTACTCAATGAATTTGATGGCACGAAACTAAATTTTCACTATAATCTGTTCATCATTTAGCAGCAGTGTCCATCCTTTGTCCTGGATTATTTCTCTAGCTTTGTATCCCCTGACTGAATTTTCTCCACCTGTACTGAGAACAGCAAATTCAGACTCACATCAACAAATTGAACAACAGCAGTAGCAGAGGCGGGCGGGGCAGACTCGCCAGCACAGGCGGGAGTGGCAGCAGAGGCGAGGTAGGGGAAAAGGCAAAAGCAGCATCACAGGTCCACGGCGCCAGCGTCGTCCACCAGTAGCAGCATGAGAGGCAGGAGTGGCCGAAATTGTCCACGGCACCGGCGACCGAAGCGGACGAAATCGGAGGCGCAGGTGGGCGGAGAAGGTGGGAAAATGTGGGCGGCGACCTTCAACGGGGCCGGCGGCGTAGCTCGAGGAGGGCGCCGACGCAGGTCGCCTTCACGGCGGGCGGTGCAGGTGGTAAGCCGCGGCACAGGTGCAAGCGGGCGGCGGCACTGTTGTTGGTCGCGGGCTGGGCCACGGTTCTGGTGTTGGTCACAGCGCAGATCCAGGTGGGCGGCGGTGCAGGTGGGTAGCCGGCGATGGCTGCAAGGCGCGGGCGACGGGGGAGGAGGAAGGAAGGAGATGGACTTCTTTGTGACGTGTTTAAAACTCTGTGGGTTTTTTTGCAAAAAAACAAATACACTGCCCTATGGACAACTTTTCCCGGACGGAGGGAGTACTAGTTAAATCCGAGCTATGGGTGTGAAGCACTGATATGCCAGTACATTTGATTATGACGTGTTCTAATTTTGTACCTGAACTTTTTTTAGAAAGGGTTGTACGTCAACTTAATGTGCTAGCAGAACTTATTGTGTTGTCCGTCTGTTTTCTTTACACAACATTCAAGATATTTCCCCGTCATTGATAAAGATGACGAACCGTTATGTACGACTTTGTTGGTTTCAACATAGCCCTTCCCGTAGCGATCCACTACTTCCATCCTGATTGTGCCGCCTGCGTGAAATTTTTGTATGCAAGTTCAGTGTGCTATGATGTTCTATATGATTGTGTCAACTATATAAGTTTTACTGAGCATCAGCAATGCATATGGCTAAAAGATGTATTTATGAGCATCGACCGATGGGTCTCTCTCTCTCTCTCTCTCACACACACACGCAGACGCACAAGTGGGACCCGTTGAATTATTTATTTGCTCGTGACAACTTTTAATTAGGTTCCACTATAATCTAACTTTTTTCTTAAGTTATTAATTGAGCTCAGTGACTTGAAAAAGTTGTACAGAAGCCTTGTTTGGGCCTTTCCGGCGTCGCTGAATGTGGGCTGAGTAACCATGTTAGCTTGTACTGTACTACACATGCCTTTTTTTTCAACATCAGCAATGCAACTGGGCCGACAGTTGTACACAATATCCGGGTCAACTTGTTATTCTCCGCCCCACTGGGCTGCAAACTTTCCTAGGAGGTATGCATTAGGCTTAACAAGAAAATGGACTTTAAGAAATAATAAATGGGATGTAATTATAATAACTGGACAGTTACTATGCACCAAACACGTAATTAGTTTGAAAAATATATTATTTTTGGAATTTGAAAATTTTAATTTCATTACTTGTTGCGCGCGCAATATTTCGTTGGATTTTAACGTAATACAACTTTATTTTGAAATTATATTTGACCTGGCTAGAAATTTCGGATAAAAATATTTCAGATCCCATCAAAATGTAGGATTTTTTTGAATTGTGTTTTGAGCGGTTGTTTGAAATTATTAATCGTTGTCTTAGCTAGAAGTTGGGTTTTACTTTTAACAAACTGTAAACGGATTGTAGTAAATTCCATTAAAATTAAAAAATGGGCTGTACATTCTTACAAATCGCAAATGGGCTATATGTTCTCTGCCAAATCTGAGTTGTGGGCCTACTAAGTTGACGCGTACCAAGGGCTTTGTCAACTTAGTCAATATAAACGATTCTAGCTGCAGTGATCGTACGATGTCCATCCAATGGCCGTAGTGCTTCTTCAACCTCTGGTCTTCTTGCTCCAGCCGCCCAAAGCAGCGCCGGTCGTGTCGCGTGCTCCTGCCTCCCGTGGCCGGCTGTGATGCCGCGGAGGCCTCACCGTCCTGTACTACTCCCACCGCTGGCCAGTCCATCCCTCTACTCACCCACACCCCCTGTTATTCTGCGGCGACGGCAACCTCACACCGCAGCCGAACCAGTGAACCCTCGTACTCCTCTCCGCGCGGGCTTCCACTGCTGCGTCTTCCCCGGCTCCGCGTCGTCCCCTTCCTAGGCCTCGCCATCGTCCAGACCACCGCCCTGGTGCTCTCGATGCGGCATGGTCAACGTGGTCAACGACCGACTTCCATCGGAATAGTACTGTACGTGGAGAGGCTGACAGCTGGGTCCAGGCGGCCGCAAGGAAGTGCCTCCTTATTATGCGCAAAATAATTATTCCTCCACCTGACAGCAGGGACCCACCGGAAGGGCCACCTTATTTCACGAAAAAACGTTTCCCCCCTGACTGCTGGGACCCACCGGACGGGACAGCATATTTCGCGAAAAAAACGTTCCCCCCGCTGTCAGCTCGGACCCACCGGAAGTGCCTCCTTATTACGCACAAAAAAATGAATACTCCCCCTGCTAGCTGGGACCCACCATGGTGGGAGGCTGACTTGTGGGCCTACTAAGTTGACTGGGACGGGGGCCTTTCTCAACTTTAGTCAATATGAACGATTCTAGCTCCAGTGACTGTATGATGTCCATCCAACAGCCGTAGTGCTTCTTCAACCTCTGGTCTTCTTGCTCCAGCCGCCCAAATCAGCGCCGGTCGTGCCTTGTGCTCCTGCCTCCTGTGGCCGGCTGCGATGCGGCAGAGGCCTCACCGCCCCCTACTACTCCCACCGTTGTCCAGGCCATCCCCCTACTCACCCACACCCCCTGTTATTCTGCAGCGACGACAGCCTCACACCGCAGCAAACCAGTGAACCCTCGTACTCCTCTATGCGTGGGCATCCACTGCCGCGTCTTCCCCGGCTCCGCGTCGTCCCCTTCCTAGGCCTCGGCGTCGTCCACCGCCCTGGTGCTCTCGGCACGGCGTGGTCAACGTGGTCAAGGAACGGCTTCCATCGGACGTGGACTGTACATGGAGAGGCTGACAGCTGGGTCCACAGCCGCAGCAAGGAAGTGCCTCCTTATTACGTGCAAAATAATTATTCCTCCACCTGACAGCGGGGACCCACCGGACGGGCCACCGTATTTCGCAAAAAAACGTTTGCCCCTGACTGCTGGGACCTACCAGCTACATCTTCGCACGCAAGGAAGTGCGTCCGGGCAAAAAAACCAATTCACCCCCCTGACTGCTGGGACCCACCAGCTACATCTTTGCAGGCAAGGAAGTGCCTGACAGTCGAGACCCACCTGGTCGAAGCATACGTAGCGTTGTCATTTTGGCCGCGAACGTGTACGTACATATATACTGGTGGATGTAGAGGCGCGCACGTGTCGTAGTAGAGGCACGTACATGTCGTAGTAGAGGCGCGCACGTAGCATGTACACGTACGTACAGCGGCCAGGGTGCAAGAAAGAAAATATGGTCACATATGTGTACATACGGGCGGGGTCTCGAACGCCTACTCGCGCATACGTACGGCCAGGGCTCGTGTACATGGTTGGGTAGGAACAGAGAAACATCATCGTCGTCGTGTTCATGGGGAGGCAACGGAATGCGTCGTGTTCATGGGGAGGCAACAGAATGCGTCGTGTTCATCGGGAGGCAACAAAATGCGTGGGAGCCAACCGGCTGGGTTGGAACGGAATGCGTGGTCATGTTCATCGGGAGGGCTTGGACGGAACAGGCGATGGAAACGAGGCCTGGCGTACCGCACAACGGAGGAAACGGACCTCCTACGTTTGGAACGGGGTCCTGTTGATCGGGAGGGGTCTGGCATACCGCAAAACGGAGGAAACGGACCTCCTACGGTCGAAACGGGGGTCCTGTTGATCGGGAGGGGTGTGGCGTACCGCAAAATGGAGGAAACAGACCTCCTACGGTCGAAACAGGGTCCTGTTGATCGGGAGGGGTGTGGCGTACCACAAAACGGACGAAACGGACCTCCTACGGTCGAAACGGGGGTCCTGTTCATCAGGAGGGGTGTGGCGTATCGCAAAACAGGACTCCACGGGATACTGTTCATCTCCACCGTCGACCTCCTCCAGCCTCCACGGGCTACCGTCGACCTCCTCCAGCCTCCACCGCACGCTACTCCATCGGCTACTGTTCAACCACCCCTCCACCGTCTACTGTTCATCCAGCCCTCCACACCACAGGGTCCTGTTCAACCAACCCTCTACGGGCACCCCTCCACCATCTACTGTTCATCCAGCCCTCCACCAGACCACGGGGTCTTGCTCATCCAGAGGCAACGCCACCGCTCACTGTTCATCCAACCCCCCCCCCCCCCCCCCCCCCCCCGCAATGCTCACTATTCATCCCGGAGGCAGCATCGATCGGCTTCAGTTAGCAGCAGTAGCGAAGGAATCGCTCGATCGGGTTCAGTTAACAGCCATCGATCGATCGCTCGGGTTTAGTAATGCGTAGCCTGCAGTGCAATCACTCGGGTTCAGTTAGAGCCCAACGCCTCGCTCGGGTTCAGTTAGAGCCAACGCCTCGCACACACGCGCGTACGTGTACGAGAGAAACGCGCATCGCTCGACCCCTGACCTCCCACCGTAACCGGGAACTCCCCGAAATTTTCCTCCCCCTCGCTTCTACCACGGTTTTTTCGGTCATGGACGGCCCAAAGAATGTCATGCAACTGCGTCTCCGGCCCGCCCAGGACGAAAAGCCCATTTTCTGTCATGATTTTTTGTCATAGAAGTAGGAGCCCACCACATCTATGATGATACTGGGTTTTGTCACAATTATCGTCATAGAAGTGTCATATGTATGACAAAAAAATTTCGTTCAGCCCAAAATGTCATGGATGTGTCTTTTTTTGTAGTGCAAAAATCACATATATTCCAAAAAAAATCTCCGTCAGTTTTTATCCCGCTTGGACTCCGTTTGATATGGATTTACTGCGAAACAAAAAATATTCAACAAACAGGAACTGGCACTGGGCACTAGATCAATATGTTAAACCCAAAACTAGTATAAAAAGTTGCCAAAAGTATATGAAAGTTGTAGAATATTGGCATGGAACAATAAAAAAATTATAGATACAACGGAGACGTATCAGCATCCCCAAGCTTAATTCCTGCTCGTCCTCGAGTAGGTAAATGATAAAAAAGATAATTTTTGATGTGGAATGCTACCAAGCATACTCTTGATCATACTCCCCCCGTCCCAAAATATAAGAACGTTTTTAACAATAGCATAGTATCAAAAACGTTCTTATATTCTGGGACAGAGGGAGTATATCTAATCATGGCATGAATATTAAGACACGAGTGATTCAAAGCAATAGTCTATCATTTGAAATTAAGACAATAATACTTCAAGCATACTAAACAAGCAATTATGTCTTATCAAAATAACATAGCCAAAGAAAGCTCATCCCTACAAAATCATATAGTCTGGCTATGCTCCATCTTCACCACACAAAGCATTCAAATCATGCACAACCCCAATGACAAGCCGAGCAATTGGTTCATACTTTTTAACGCGCTTCAGCCTTTTCAACCCTCACGCAATACATGAGCGCAAGCCATGGACATAGCACTATGGGTGAAATATAATATGATGATGGAGGTTGTGTGGAGAAGACAAAAAGGAAGAAAGTCTCACATCGACGCGGCTAATCAACGGCCTATGGAGATGCCCATCAATTGATGTCAATGCGGGGAGTAGGGATTGCCATGCAACGGTTGCACTAGAGCTATAAGTGTATGAAAGCTCAAACTGGAAACTAAGTGGGTGTGCATCCAACTTTCTTGCTCATGAAGACCTTGGGCATTTGAGGAAGCCCATCATCGGAATATACAAGCCAAGTTCTATAATGAAAATTCCCACTAGTATATGAAAGTGATAACTCAAGAGACTCTCTATATGAGGAACATGGTGCTACTCTGAAGCACAAGTGTGGTAAAAGGATAGTAACATTGTCCCTTCTCTCTTTTTCTCTCATTTTTTGTTTTTTTGGGCCTCCCCTTTTTTTTGGCCTTTCTCTTTTTTATTATTTTTTTATTTTTTCATCTAGGGTCTCATCCCGACTTGTGGGGGAATCATAGTCTCCATCATCCTTTCCTCACTGGGACAATGCTCTAATAATGATGATCATCACACTTTTATTTACTTACAACTCAATATTACAACTCGATGCTAGAACAAAGATATGACTCTATATGAATGCCCCCAGCGGTGTACCGGGATGTGTAATGATCTAGCGTAGCAATGACATCAAAAAACGGACAAGCCATGAAAACATAATGCTAGCTATCTTACGATCATGCAAAGCAATTGACGATAAATTCTTAAGTCATGTATATGATGATGATGGAAGTTGCATGGCAATATATCTCGGAATGGCTATGGAAATGCCATGATAGGTAGGTAGGTAGGTATGGTGGCTGTTTTGAGGAAGATATAAGGAGGTTTATGTGTGATAGAGCGTACCGTATCACGGGGTTTGGATTCACCGGCAAAGTTTGCACCAACTCTCGAGGTGAGAAAGGGCAATGCACGGTACCGAAGAGGCTAGCAATGATGGAAGGGTGAGAGTGCGTATAATCCATGGACTCACATTAGTCATAAAGAACTCATATACTTATTGCAAAAGTTTGTTAGACCTCGAAGCAAAGTACTACTACGCATGCCCCTAGGGGGATAGATTGGTAGGAAAAGACCATCGCTCGTCCCCGACCGCCACTCATAAGGAAGACAATCAATAAATACCTCATGCTCCAACTTCGTTACATAACGGTTCACCATACGTGCATGCTACGGGACTTGCAAACCTCAAAACAAGTATTTCTCAATTTCACAATTACTCAACTAGCATGACTCTAATATCACCACCTTTATATCGCAAAACTATTGCAAGGAATCAAACATATCATATTCAATGATCTACAAGTTTTATGTAGGATTTTATGACTAATCATGTGAATGACCAATTCCTGTCAACTCTCTAAATAGATATAAGTGAAGCAAGAGAGTTTAATTCTTTCTACAAAGGATATGCCCATGCTGTAAAAATATAAGTGAAGCAAAAGAGCTTTCTACAAATGGTGGTTTTCTATGTGAAGAGAAATAGACAATCCAGACTTCAAATGATATAAGCGAAGCACATGAAGCATTCTATAAAGCCATACTCAAAAGATATAAGTGAAGTGCAATGAGCATTCTATAAATCAACCAAGTACTATCTCATACCATGGTGCATAAAAGAAAAGTGAAAACTAAATGCAAAAGACGCTCCAAGATTTGCACATATCGCATGAACGAAACGAATCCGAAAACATACCGATACTTGTTGAAGAAAGATGGGATGCCTTCCGGGGCATCCCCAAGCTTAGACGCTTGAGTCTCCTTGAATATTTACTTGGGATGCCTTGGGAATCCCCAAGCTTGAGCTCTTGTCTCTCCTCCTTATCCTCATATCGAGACCTCCTCGATCTTCGAACACTTCATCCACACAAAACTTCAACAGAAAAATCGGTAAGATCCGTTAGTACAATAAAGCAAAACACTACTTTAAGTACTGTTGAAAACCAATTAATATTTTGTTTTTTCATTGTAGCTACTGTAATATAACTTTTCCATGGCTTAATGCACTGATAGAAATCGATAGTTTCATCAAAACAAGCAAACTACGCATCAAAAACAGAATCTGTCTAAAACAGAACAGTCTGTAATAATCTGAACATTCACCATACCTCTGTTACTCCAAAAATTCTACCAAAATTAGGAACAATAAAAAATTTGTATAGAAAGACATTGCAAAAAGTTTCAGAACCGTTTCACGTTCCAGTAAAAAATATAAAATCACGCACTACAGCTAAAGTTTCTGTCCTGCACCGTACAAACCAACATGCAAAGTAAACATCCTAAAGGCAAATCTTGGCACATTATTTTTATTTTTAAACCTTATAAAAGCACACAACAGAATTGAATGACTCTCTAAAACTTCCGGGTTGTCTCCCTGGCAGCGCTTTCTTTTAAGCCATTAAGCTAGGCAGATAGTGCTCAAGTAATGGATCCACCCGGATCCCAAGGTATATCAAAGCCAATTTGAATTAGCAATGATTTGGCATTTAGTAGTGAGCACAAAGCAACATATATCAAGCAATGACGAAGTCTAACTCTTTTCCTATGCATCGGCATGTTATAAAAGAACAATTCATGCACACATAGTAAAGGCCAATGCATAGTATAAACAGTTTCTTGCATTTTTTTTCGTGTTGGAAACATATAGAGGCGGAGATGTAGTTCCTCTCTCATAATAATTGCAAGTAGGAGCAGAAAGCACATGCATATCATATCTATCAAAATCATCATGTGTAATAGTAAAACGCAACCCATCAATATAATCCTTAATAAGGGTAAACTTCTTCGATATAGTGTAGTTGGGAGAATTCAAAAAGATAATAGGACTATCATGCGTGGGTGCAATAGCAACAATTTCATGTTTAACATAAGGAACTATAGAAAGTTCATATCCATAAGCATAATTCATATTGACATCTTGGCCACAAGCATAGCAAGCATCATCAAAAAGGGATATTCCAAAAGAATCAACGGGATCATAACAATCATCATGGCAATCATCCTTTGGTAAGCACGAAGGGAAATTAAACAATGTATGAGTTGAAGAGTTTCTCTCATTAGAAGGTGGGAACGGGTGATCAATCCACTTTTCCTCATTTTGTTCTTCGCTCTCCTCCTCATCTTTTTTGTCCAATGAGCTCACAATTTCATCAATTTCTTCTTCCATTGACTCCTGCAAAATATTAGTCTCTTCTTGGACAGCGGAGACTCTCTCAATAAAATCATCAATATCAGAATTGAATTCATATTTCTCATAGCAATATTTAAGGATAGCTAAATTTTCAGGTCTATAAACTGAATCATCAAAATTTTCACTCTTTAAACAAAGATTCAATTTCATAAGCACCCATAAAAGCAACAAATTCTTCTATTTGTTCCACATCATAGTAATCATATATGCCATTAGCATAAGATGCCAAGGTTTTATCATCATTAAATTTTCATGAAAAGGGAAGGTGTGGAGCCTTCATCCTAGAGCAACAAGTATAGTCATATCTCAAGCATAGTTCCCGAGCATACCAATGCAACATATGAATTTGACCCCATAATAGTTTCCCTTTTTGAGTCAAGTGATAATCCCTAAAGTATTCACATTGATCCAACGTGTCTCCCACATAATTGAATGGGGTTTTCTCAGGATTATCAAAGTAGTACATAATATTTTTCACATAACCAGCATCGAGGGTTTTAGGAGGTTCCCCATCTCCATGAGTAGCAGGTACACCTACTTTTTTTTGGTATTTCGTGTTCCATATCCATAACTAAAGATAGAGAACAACCTAGAACAGCAAATAAAAATTACTTAGTGATAAAGCAAACAAGCACACATGAGAATATTCACCCCACGCTATGGCTCCCCGGCAACGGCGCCAGAAAAGTGTCTTGATAACCCACAAGTATAGGGGATCAATTGTAGCCTCTTTCGATAAGTAAGAGTGTCGAACCCAACGAGGAGCTAAAGGTAGAACAAATATTCCCTGAAGTTCTATCGACCACCGATACAACTCTACGCACGCTTAACGTTCGCTTTACCTAGAACAAGTATGAAACTAGAAGTACTTTGTAGGAGTTTTTGGATAGGTTTGCAAGAATATAAAGTGCACGTAAATAAAAAGTAGGGGCTGTTTAGGTAAACAAGCAATAAAGTTAGTATAGCGAGTGTGGAAAAGTGGTGGTAGGAGTTGCGAAATTGCCCCTAAGCAATTGACTACGTTACTAGACCGATAGCAAGTTTTTATGTGGGAGAGGCCACTGCTAGCATGTCATCCCTGACTTGGAATTCTATGCACTAATGATTGGAACTATTAGCAAGCATCCGCAACTACTAACGTTCATTAAGGTAAAACCCAACCATAGCATTAAGATATATTGGCCCCCCTTCAATCCCGTATGCATCAATTTCTATGCTAGGTTGAAGCTTCTGTCACTCTTGCCCTCCAATACAGAGTCCTATCAACATACAACTAACCCTATGGTGTGATCCATGCACGCGCTTATATGATGGGCACCAAAGGACAGCAACATAACCACAAGCAAATTAAATCAATCATAGCAATTCATCAACCACCGTTAGGACAATGAAAATCTACTCAGACATCATAGGATGGCAACACATCATTGGATAATAATATGAAGCATAAAGCACCATGTTCAAGTAGAGGGTACAGCGGGTTGCGGGAGAGTGGACCACTGTAGATAGAGGGACGAAGGTGATGGATATGTTGGTGAAGATGGCGGAGGTGTTGGTGTAGATTGCGGTGATGATGATGGCCCCGGCGGCGTTTCGGCGCCACCGGAAGCGAGGGGGAGAGAGCCCCCTTCTTCTTCTTCTTCTTCTTCTTCCTTGACCTTCTCCGTAAATGGTAGAAGGGTTTCCCCTCTGGTCCATGGCCTCCATGGAGGCGGAGGGGCGAGAGCCCCTTCGAGATTGGATCTGTCTCTCTGTCTCTCTGTTTCTGCGTTCTTATTCCCGGAGATCCGTAACTCCGGTTGGGCTGAAATTTTAACACGATCTCTATCCGGATATTAGCTTTCTTGCAGCGAAAGAAGGGCATCAACCGCCTTACGGGGTGGCCACGAGAGCCCAGAGCGCGCCTGACCCCCTGGGGCGTGCCCCCTGCCTTGTGGCCCCCTCGGGCATCGTCTCGCTTTGATTTTTCTTCCCAAAAATCACATATATTCCAAAACAATCTCCGTCAGTTTTTATCCTGTTTGGACTCCGTTTGATATGGATTTACTGCGAAACAAAAATCATGCAACAAACAGGAACTGGCACTGGGCACTGGATCAATATGTTAGTCCCAAAAATAGTAAAAAGTTGCCAAAAGTATATGAAAGTTGTAGAATATTGGCATGGAACAATAAAAATTATAGATACGACGAAGACGTATCAGAGCGTCTTGTATGATTTGAGTCTTTGCTATTTAGCTTACCACAATAATCATTACTGTACACACCTTTTGGGAGAGACACACATGAATCGGAATTTATTAGAATACTCTATGTGCTTCACTTATATCTTTTGAGCTAGATAATTTTGCTCTAGTGCTCCACTTATATCTTTTTGGAGCACGGTGGTGGTTTTATTTTATAGAAATTATTGATCTCTCATGCTTCACTTATATTATTTTGAGAGTCTTTTAGAACAGCATGGTAATTTGCTTTGGTTATGAAATTAGTTCTAATATGATGGGCATCCAAGATGGGTATAATAAAAACTTTCATATAGAGTGCATGGAATAGTTTAATACTTGATAATTGTTTTGAGATATAAAGATGGTGATATTAGAGTCGTGCTAGTTGAGTAATTGTGAAATTGAGAAATACTTGTGTTGAGGTTGGCAAGTCCCGTAGCATGCACATATGGTAACCGTTGTGTGACAAATTTGAAGCATGAAGTGTTCTTTGAGTGCCTTCCTTATGAGTGGCGGCCGGGGACGAGCGATGGTATTTTCCTACCAATCTATCCCCCTAGGAGCATGCGTGTAGTGCTTGGTTTTGATGACTTCTAGATTTTTGCAATAAGTATGTGAGTTCTTTATGACTAATGTTGAGTTCATGGATTATATGCACTCTCACCCTTCCACCATTGCTAGCCTCTCTTGTGCCGCGTAACTTTCGCCGGTACCATAAACCCACCATTTACCTTCCTAAAAACAGCCACCATACCTACCTATTATGGCATTTCCATAGCCATTCCGAGATATATTGCCATGCAACTTTTCACCGTTCTGTTTATTATGACATGCTTCATCATAGTCATATTGCTTTGCATGATCATGTAGTTGACATCGTATTTGTGGCATGGCCACCATTCATAATTTTTTATACATGTCACTCTTGATTCATTGCACATCCCGGTACACCACGGGAGGCATTCACATAGAGGTCATATTTTGTTCTAAGTATCGAGTTGTAATTCTTGAGTTGTAAGTAAATAAAAGTGTGATGATCTTCATTATTAGAGCATTGTCCCATGTGAGGAAAGGATGATGGAGACTATGATTCCCCCACAAGTTGGGATGAGACTCCAAATAAAAAAAAGAGGCCATAAAAAAGAGAAGGCCCAAACAAAAAAAATGAGAGAAAAAGAGAGAAGGGGCAATGTTACTATCCTTTTTCCACACTTGTGCTTCAAAGTAGCACCATGATCTTCATGATAGAGAGTCTCTTATGTTGTCACTTTCATATACTAGTGGGAATTTTTCATTATAGAACTTGGCTTGTATATTGCAATGATGGGATTCCTCAAATTGCCCTAGGTCTTCGTGAGCAAGCAAGTTGGATGCACACCCACTTAGTTGCTTTTGTTGAGCTTTCATACACTTATAGCTCTAGTGCATCCGTTGCATGGCAATCCCTACTCACTCACATTGATATCTATCGATGGGCATCTCCATAGCCCATTGATACGCCTAGTTGATGTGATACTATCTTCCTGCCTTTTGTCTTCTCCACAACCACCATTCTATTCCACCCATAGTGCTATGTCCATGGCTCATGCTCATATATTGCGTAGAAGTTGAAAAAGTTTGAAAAGGCTAAGTATGAAACAATTGCTTGGCTTGTCATCGGGGTTGTGTATGATGGGAGCATTTTGTGTGACAGAAATGAAGCATGGCCAAACTATATGATTTTGTAGGGATGAGCTTTCTTCGGCTATGTTATTTTGAGAAGACATAATTGCTTGGTTAGTATGCTTGAAGTATTATTTTTTATGCCAATATTAAACTTTTGTCTTGAATCTTTTGGATCTGAACATTCATGCCACAATAAAGGAAATTACATTGAAAATTATGTCAGGTAGAAGTCCACATCAAAAATTCTATTTTTATCATTTACCTACTCGAGGACGAGCAGGAATTAAGCTTGGGGATGCTTGATATGTCTCCAACGTATCTATAATTTTTGATTGTTCCATGCTATTATATTATCTGTTTTGGATGTTTAATGGGCTTTAATATGCACTTTTATATTATTTTTGGGACTAACCTATTAACCGGAGGCCCAGTGCCAGTTTCTGTTTTTTTTGTGCCTATTTTAGTGTTTCGTTGAAAAGGAATATCAAACGGAACGAAACCTTCGCGAGGATCTTTCTTGGAACAAACGCAAACCAGGAGACTTGGAGTGGACGTCTGGAACTCTGTGAAGCTTCCACGAGGTAGGAGGGCGCGCCCAGGGGGTAGCCGTGCCCCCACCCTTGTGGGCCCCACAGAGCTCCACCGACGTACTTCTTTCGCCTATATATACTCTTATACCCTAAAAACATCAAGGGGAGCCACGAAACCACTTTTCGACCGCCGCAACCTTCTGTACCCGTGAGATCCCATTTGGGCCCTTTTTCGGCGATCTGCCGGAGGGTGATTCGATCACGGAGGGCTTCTACATCAACACCATAGCCTCTCCGGTGATGTGTGAGTAGTTTACCACAGACCTTGGGGTCCATAGTTATTAGCTAGATGGCTTCTTCTCTCTCTCTTTGGTTCTCAATACAAAGTTCTCCTCGTTGCTCTTGGAGATCTATTCGATGTAATACTTTTTGCGGTGTGTTTGCCGAGATCCAATGAATTGTGGATTTATGATCAAGTTTATCTATGAACAATATTTGGTTCTTCTCTGAATTCTTATATGCATGATTTGATATCTTTGCAAGTCTCTTCGAATTATCAGTTTAGTTTGGCCTACTAGATTGATCTTTCTTGCAATGGGAGAAGTGCTTAGTGAGGGAGTCCTGGATTAGGGGGTGTCCGGATGGCTAGACTATACCTTCGGCCGGACTCCTGGACTATGAAGATACAAGATTGAAGACTTCGTCCCATGTCCGGAAGGGACTTTCCTTGGTGTGAAAGGCAAGCTTGGCGATACAGATATGTAGATCTCCTACCATTGTAACCGACTCTGTGTAACCCTAGCCCTTTCCGGTGTCTATATAAATCAGAGAGGTTTAGTCCGTAGAGAGAACAACAATCATACCATCGGCTAGCTTCTAGGGTTTAGCCTCTCTGATCTCGTGGTAGATCTACTCTTGAACTACCCATATCATCAATATTAATCAAGCAGGACGTAGGGTTTTACCTCCATCAAGAGGGCCCGAACCTGGGTAAAACATCGTGTCCCCTGCCTCCTGTTACCATCCGGCCTAGACACATAGTTCGAGACCCCCTACCTGAGATCCGCCGGTTTTGACACCGACATTGGTGCTTTCATTGAGAGTTCCTCTGTGCCGTCGCCCTCAGGAAGGATGCCTCATCCCGTCTTTAAAGATGGCACCGTTGTTAAGGGAGCTTTGGCTGTCGGCCAAACTCTCCGGCTAGGCGGTTTCCTTATGACCACCTGTTCGGCTGCTGTGCCGATGATGACCTCTCAGGTCATCGAAAGCAATCTTCACGTCAGCTCGAAATTCACCGAGAAGCTAGATCCAATGGAGCTCTCTTCCCTAAACGAGCTCTTGGATCGCATCGCCGCCCTGGGAGTCGCTACGGATTACGACCAGATTGGGACTAAACCCGATCTGAGAGAGATTAACTCTCCCCAGGTCACCCATCATGTTGCCGTGGTAGAGGGACAGTGCGACGACCCTTCATCTATCTTAAGGACTAGCTATGTCCGGATTCCCGATCCCTCCAAGACGGATACCCGCGGAGGGGAGGATATCACTCAAGACCTGAACTTAAAGTCAGGCGATGGACTAGATTCATTGGGCCGCATCCAAGAATCCCAACGTCCGAGTTCGGAAACTCCTTGGCCCCTGGGTCTCAGATTGGGTGAGGTTTCGGCTTTGATTCCACCCACCCACCCGTACATAAGCGATCTATCCCAAATTAGGCAAGATCCCGAAGAAACAGTACATCATTACTGGGCCAGATTCCTCCTGGTTATGAACAGGATAAAGGACTGCCGCAAGGAAGACGCAATTTCATTCTTTTGCAATAATTGCACGGACAAGGGAATCCTCAACGCCATAAGTCGCCGTGATATTACGCGCTTTGCTGACTTGGCGTCCATAGTACGAAAGTACTATGCGATGGAAAGCGCCTGGAAAACCGAACAAAATTTTGGGACAATCCGACCTTGAATACAAACCCGGTCCGAAATAAAAGGGTGCATCATCGTCAGACACCCAGGTTCAATACCAAAAAGCAAAAGCCCTCTACAGGGCACAGAACCGTACTGGAAGGATGGCTTGATGGACCCTGTAAAATTCACAGTGCAGAAGGCACCACACCAACTCACAGCCTTAGAGCATGTTGGATACTCCGGCAGGTGGCAAAAATTGGCGAAGATCTTCTAATTCCAGAAGCCACAGAAAGCCACCCTAGAGAAACCAGTACGGTATTAACAGTCTTCGAGACTTTTGCATCAAATAATATGCGAAAAAGAACACTCCACGGCCTTGCCAAAGTCTACCATGTAGCAACAATAAACCCATGGAGTGATACGGCTATTACTTTTAACGCCAGTGACGAACCTAAATTCTAAACAGCCCGAGCACCAGCCGCATTGGTCCTCAGTCCAATAGTGGACGGCTTTCGTCTTACCAAGGTACTCATGGATGGCGGCAGCGGATTGAACCTCATTTATGAGGAAACCCTTCAAAAAATGGAAATAGACTGGAACCGCATTGAGCGAAGCAGCACAACCTTTAGAGGAATAATCCCCAGCCGGGAAGCGCGCTGTACATGAAAAATCACACTAGATGTGGTGTTCGGCACACCGGATAATTACAGGTCTGAAGAGGTCACGTTCCAGGTGGCCCCGTTCAGTAGCGGATATCACGCTCTGCTAGGGCGGGAAGCGTTTACAGTCTTCCAAGCAATACCCCATTACGGGTACATGAAGCTCAAGATGCCCGGGCCTAACGGAATCATCACTCTCGTTAGTGATCCGGACATAGCACTCCACGCCGAAAACAAGACAGCCGCACTGGCCCTCGAGGCACTATCCGAAGCCCTAGCGGCTGAGGAACTGACTGCGCTGCACTCCATGGTGAATAGGGACGATGTGATACTCGATAAAAGATCCAAGTCCACCTCCTTTAAACCGGCGGACGAAATAGTCAAATTCCAGGTCCATCCAACGGACCCCAATAAAACAGCTTCCATCGGGGCACAGTTAAACCCTGATGTAGACGCCGCCCTGCGAGAGAACTGGGACATTTTCGCCTGGCACCCTTCAGACATGCCAGGAATCCCACACAGGCTGGCCAAACACAGCTTAAATATCCTAAAAGGATTTAAGGCAGTCAAACAGGCTCTTCGGCGTTTTTCCGAACCTAAGAGACAGGCCATGGGAGAGGAACTAGCCAAGCTATTGGAGGCCGGATTCATCAAAGATATCAAACATCCGGACTGGCTAGCAAACCTGGTGATGGTACCAAAGAAGGACAAATCCTGGCGCCTGTGCGTTGATTTCAAAGACCTTAACAAGGCTTGCCCAAAGGATCCCTTCCCTCTCCCCCGCATCGATCAAATTATCGATGCTACCACAGGACACGATTCGTTGTGTTTCCTCGACGCATACTCCGTGTAGGACCTTGAAGTAGATGTGTCTAGAGGGGGGTGATTAGACACTTAATGCTAAAGTTGCAATTTTTAAGCTTTTTCGGTTTAAGTGGAGTTTAGGCACAATTTCAACATACACAATACATATCAAGCAAGCATGCAACGAGTAAATGAGCAGCGGAATGTAAAGCATGCAACTTGCAAGAATGTAAGGGGAAGGGTTTGGAGAATTCAAACGCAATTGGAGACACAGATGTTTTTCCCGTGGTTCGGATAGGTGGTGCTATCCTACATCCACGTTGATGGAGACTTCAACCCACGAAGGGTAACGGTTGCGCGAGTCCACGGAGGGCTCCACCCACAAAGGGTAACAGTTGCGCGAGTCCACAAAGGGCTCCACCCACGAAGGGTCCACGAAGAAGCAACCACCCACAAAGGGTCCACGAAGTAGCAACCTTGTCTATCCCACCATGGCCATCGCCCACACAGGACTTGCCTCACTAGCGGTAGATCTTCACGAAGTAGGCGATCTCCTTGCCCTTACAAACTCCTTGGTTCAACTCCACAATCTTGTCGGAGGCTCCCAAGTGACACCTAGCCAATCTAGGAGACACCACTCTCCAAGAAGTAACAAATGGTGTGTAGGTAATGAACTCCTTGCTCTTGTGCTTCAAATGATAGTCTCCCCAACACTCAACTCTCTCTCACAGGATATGGATTTGGTGGAAAAAGGGTTTGAGTGGAAAGCAACTTGGGGAAGGCTAGAGATCAAGATTCATATGGTAGGAATGGAATATCTTGGTCTCAACACATGAGTAGGTGGTTCTCTCTCAGAACATATGAGTTGGAATTGTGTATGTGTTCTGATGGCTCTCTCTATGAATGAAGAGGAGGTGGAGGGGTATATATAGCCTCCACACAAAATCCAACAGTTACACATAGTTTTCCAATCTCGGTGGGACCGAATCAACAAACTCGGTCGGACCGAAAGTGTAAACCTAGTGACCGTTAGAGATTTTCGGTGGGACTGACATGCAACTCGGTGGGACCGATATGGTTAGGGTTTGGGCATAACGTAATCTCGGTGAGACCAATTACACAAACTCGGTGAGACCGAATTTGGTAATTGGCTAACCAGAGAGTTGGTCAGGCAAACTCGGTGGGACCGATTTGCTCTCTCGGTGGGACCGAAAAGTTACAAAGGGGAAACATAGAGTTTGCAATCCCATCTCGGTGAGACCGAGATCCCTATCGGTAGAACCGAATTTCTAGGGTTTGGCAGTGGCTTATGACAAGTGAAACTCAGTGGCGCCGGATAGGAAGAATCGGTAGGACCGAGTTTGGCTTAGGGTTTAGGTCATATGTGGATATGGGAAAGTAGTTGAGGGTTTTGGAGCATATCACTAAGCACATGAAGCAAGAGGCTCATTAAGCAACACCTCATCCCTCCTTGATAGTATTGGCTTTTCCTAAAGACTCAATGTGATCTTGGATCACTAAAATGTAAAAATGAAGAGTCTTGAGCTTGAAGCTTTAGCCAATCCTTTGTCCTTAGCATCTTGAAGGAGTTCCCACAACCTTTAGTCCATGCCACTTCATTGTTGAACTTATCTAAAACATGCTAGATATAAATGTTAGTCCAACAAGAGATATGTTGTCATCAATTATCAAAACCACCTAGGGAGCACTTTTGCTTTCAATCTCCCCCTTTTTGGTAATTGATGGCAACATACATCAAAGCTTTAGATAAAGATATAAAGAACAACAAGTAAAGCTTTGGAAGGACATGTAACAAGCATAGGCTCCCCCTACATGTATGCACTCATGTAAATATGAAATATAGAGGCATGTGAGAGCATAACCATGACAGAGTAGGCAATGTGTTACATGTATCTTGGCCATATGCATCAGAGCAAAAGATTATCAAGGAAAATACCTTCATGCTCATGAGTCCTTCTTGCAAACAGTATGTACATAAGCAAGAACTCCTCATACTCATGATTTTGATGCATATACTTACCTTGTGGTCTTGAGTTGGCTTAGGATGGAATGAACCTGCACAAACAAAGTTAGATAACACAGGTACATCCACTAGCCAGAGCAAACAAAAGAAACCACAAGAATACCAAGACTGGGATGACATGTAGAGAGTGAGTACAAGGTACCACATTGGATTCAACATGTCCCCAAGAATAAAGATATGCAATGAATTTGACTGATTTCTTTCCCTTAGGTGTCTTGCTCCCCCTGAATCTTACATGGAATATTGGGAGAAGATAGGGAACAGAAAATCAGAGCTGAAAGATACAAATGGATAGAACTTAATGCAAATACATGTCTTTCCCCCAAAAAGGCATGTGACATCTCTCCTCTTAAACATCAAGCATCTGGGATCCTTGAGTTATTCTCTCCCCCTGGAGATTTCTTTCTCCCCCTTAATATCTGGGATCCTTGAGTTATTCTCTCCCCCTTAGTACTTTCTCCTTTGTAGGTGATAAGCTTTTGATGTGATCTCTCTCTCCCCGATGATAAGCTTTGATGTGATCTCTCTCTCCCCCTTTGACATCAATTTCCAAGAAGGTTTTTTCCTGGAATCCGTCGAATAGGTTTGGTCCTTGAGATTTAGCACAAAGCAGTGAATAAGACTGTGATGCTTGTAGAGGACAAGATTCATTGAGTGGATCTGGATCAGAAGAAGTATAGAATATGTGGCAAACTGTTTTTCCTGTTGCGAAGTCGGTGGCACCGAGTGGCATGTTTCGGTGGTACCGAAGGGATTCGGTTGGACCGAAAATGACAATTCGGTGAAACCGAGTTCATCACAGAGAAAACTCTTGTCACCTCAGTTCACTAGTCAAGTAAGATCTCACAAAGATTTGCAATGAATTACCTGAAGGATTTGCAAGGAATTAAATGCAGAAAATGCAGAACATAAACAGAAAGAAAAGAGAAGAGACTGAAAAATCTAGATGGAGTTTTTTTTTCTGTTTTTGAAAAAGAGAAAGAAACTAAACATGCATGAGATAAATGCAATAACACAGAAAAGAACACAAGAGAACTTCATCTAGAGTTGTGCGGTGACATAGTCACCTATGTTAGAGTATATTGACTTAGGAGTCAAGTGAGAACACTTGATCATAGGTCATACTCATCGTTTAAGCTCAAAATGGGGTTACCATTTTTCGTTTAAGCATCTTGATGTATTCACATCTTGTTGACTTGCTTTGACTCATGTCTTGGAGTAAAGCTTCTCTAAGATGGAATAACATACCTTAGGTGGTGGTGTGGTTCTTGCTCATGTAGTTGAACTTGTGTGGGTGCTCAAGGTTGATGTAGCTCATCAAGAGTTGGGAGCACCACTTGGAGTTTGAGTTCATCTACCTACATGGGTTAGTTCTTGCAAGGAAGATCACTTGTGTATCCAAAAATGAAAATCATGAAGCTCAACATAGAATTTGTCAAAGGATATGTTTTAATGGTTTTGTGCTTCCTTGTCTTCAACCACCATTGTGTAGAGTCTTGGTGATGTAGAGATTGCTCAAGATGTGAGTGAGTCGCAATCTCATGGAATTAGATTTAACCAAGCACCTACATGGGTTAGACAACATGCAAGGTGCAAATATATCCAAGACATAAGATAGTTATCATAAGAGATATATCATGGATTAGTCATAAGCTCATGTCTTGCATGTATCCAATGGAGTTTCTACTCCAAGTTCGAAGCATCAATGATGTTCAATTCTCCTCTCAACCTGCAAAACACTTTCTCATCAAGAGGTTTAGTAAATATATCCGCTAATTGCTTATCGGTGCGAACATGCTTAAGATCAATGTCACCCTTAGCAACATGATCTCGAATGAAATGATGACGAACTTCAATATGCTTAGTTCGAGAATGTTGTACAGGATTATGACCAATTTTGATAGCACTTTCATTGTCACAAAATAGTGGAACATGTTTCACATAGATCCCATAATCTTTAAGAGTTTGGGTCATCCAAAGTAATTGAGCACAACATGAACCAGCGGCAATGTATTCCGCTTCGGCGGTGGATAAGGATACCGAGTTTTGTTTCTTGGAAGACCAAGACACAAGAGATCTACCAAGAAATTGACAAGTACCCGAAGTGGACTTTCTATCAACCTTGTCTCCGGCATAATCCGAGTCGGAATAGCCAACGAGATCAAAAGAAGATCTCTTAGGATACCAAATGCCAAAGTTTGGTGTATGGATTAAGTATCTCACTATCCTTTTCACAGCCTTAAGATGACATTCTTTAGGAGCAGCTTGATATCGTGCACACATGCACACACTTAGCATAATATCGGGACGTGAAGCACATATGTATAACAATGAACCAATCATAGAGCGATAAACCTTTTGATCAACCGGTTCACCATCTTTGGTTAAATCATTATGTCCACTAGTAGGCATGGGTGTAGACATACCTTTGCATTCTTGCATATTGAACTTCTTGAATAAGTCCTTGGTGTACTTTGTTTGAGAGACAAATGTACCTTCCTTAGTTTGCTTGATTTGCAAACCGAGAAAGAATTTGAGTTCACTCATCATAGACATCTCAAACTTCTCTGACATTAGCTTTCCAAACTTTTCACTAAAGAGAGGGTTAGTTGAACCAAATATGATATCATCAACATAAATTTGACATACAAATAGTTCTCCATTAACCCTTTTAGTAAACAGAGTAGAATCAATTTTACCAATTTCAAAACCACTTGTAGTAAGGAACTTGGTCAAGCATTTATACCATGCTCTAGGAGCTTGTTTAAGACCATAAAGAGCTTTGTGAAGTTTGTAAACATGATTTGGTTTCTTAGGATTGATAAAACCGGGAGGTTGTTTGACATAAACTTCCTCCTCTATTTCACCATTTAGAAAAGAACTTTTGATGTCCATTTGGTACAAGGTGATATTATGGTGATTAGCATAGGCAAGTAAGATGCGAATGGACTCAAGTCTAGCAACGGGAGCATATGTCTCACCATAGTCCATACCTTCGACTTGTGTGTATCCTTGGGCGACGAGACATGCTTTGTTGCGAACCACTTGTCCATCTTCATCTTGCTTGTTGCGAAACACCCATTTGGTACCAATGATGTTGTGGTTGTTGTCGGGCTTCTCAACCAATGTCCAAACTTGGTTTCTCTCAAAATTGTGTAGCTCTTCATGCATAGCGTTTATCCAATCCGGATCTTCCAATGCTTCTTCAACCTTCATAGGTTCAATGCTAGAGATGAATGAATAGTTTTCACAAAAGTTAGCTAAACGAGTTTTTGAGCGAGTGATTCTCCCGGTTTGTATATCATTGAGGATTTGCTCGACGCGATGATCTTTGGCAATTCTTGCTCGAACTCGTGAGAGCTTTTGCTTGGGTCTTCGTTGAACATCTTCTTCATCTTGTTCTTCTTCTTGGCCTTCTTCATTGTTGATGTCGTTGTTCTCTTGTCGTGGTGGAGAAAGAGGTTGTTGATGTTCGTCTTGATGCATTTCCTTGTCTTCTTCATCTTGGTGTGTCCCACTTGTGGATGCTTCCGTGTCGATTCTTGGTTCACCTTGTCGTGAAGTAGAAGCTTCCACTTGGACGGATGAAGTACTCTCCTTCACCTCCGTTGGACGAATTTTGCCAATGGACAAGTCTTGGATTGCTTCTGAAGGGTCTTTGTCTCCTACATCAATTGGCAATTGCTCTACTTGCGAGCCATTAGATTCATCAAACTTCACATCTACCGTCTCTTCAACCTTTCGGGTGAAATTGTTGTAGACACGGTAAGTGTGAGAGTTTGAGCCATAACCAAGTAGAAAACCTTCATGAGATTTAGGAGCAAACTTTGAACGACGATGCTTATCAAGAATGTAGCACTTTGAG
The DNA here is from genome assembly GCF_003073215.2 of Triticum urartu. Taxonomy (NCBI): domain Eukaryota; kingdom Viridiplantae; phylum Streptophyta; class Magnoliopsida; order Poales; family Poaceae; genus Triticum; species Triticum urartu. The sequence goes on along the minus strand of NC_053028.1, from coordinate 152,126,527 downwards.
CCGAATACTCGAAAGTATCCAACTTGGGGTTTGTTACCGGTGAGAAGCTCGTATGCCGTCTTGCCGAGTAGCTTGTGAAGATATAAGCGATTTGTTGCGTGACAAGCTGTCTCAACCGCTTCTGCCCAAAAGTGCTTCGGCGTCTTGTATTCATCAAGCATCGTTCTTGCCATTTGGATGAGCGTCCGGTTCTTCCTCTCAACAACTCCATTTTGTTGAGGTGTGTACGTAGCCGAGAACTCGTGTGAAATCCCTTCTTCGTCAAGAAAGGTGTCCACATTTGCGTTCTTGAACTCCGTTCCGTTGTCACTCCGAACCTTCTTGATCTTCACGTCAAACTGATTTTGGGCCTTCCTAGCAAAGTTTCTGAAGATCTTCTGGACCTGCGACTTGTCATTAAGAAAGAACACCCACGTAAATCTTGAAAAATCATCAACTATAACTAGACCAAAAGAATTTCCACCGAGACTCTTGTAGGCGTTGGGACCAAAAAGATCCATATGAAGTAGCTCGAGTGGCCTTCTTGTGGTCATGATGTTCTTCACGGGATGTCTTCCTCCAACCTGTTTACCTGCTTGACAAGCACTGCAAAGTCTATCCTTATCAAATATGACATCGTTAACTCCAAGGATATGATTTCCTTTAATAAGCTTGTCAAGGTTTCTCATGCCAACGTGACCTAGTCGTCTATGCCACAACCAACCTTTTGAGGATTTAGCAACAAAGCAAGTTTTAGGTTGTGCCTTTTTAGAGAAATAGACAATGTAAAGATCACCTCTACGCATACCCGTAAAGACCATTTTATGATTGTCTCGACGAAATACTTGGCAATCTACCTCAGTAAATAGGACATTCAAACCGAAATCAGCAAGTCTAGATACTGAAAGTAAGTTGTAGCCGAGAGATTCAACGAGCATGACATTTTGAATGGAACTATCATGTGAGATGGCCACCTTACCAAGGCCAACCACTTTACCCTTTGAATTATCACCAAAGGTGACATATTTTCGAGGGCCATCATTTTCAGCAAGCTCACGAAACATCTCTTCATCTCCGGTCATATGATCAGTACATCCACTATCAAGAACCCATTCCTTTCCTCCTGATTCATATCCCCGAAGATTTGCCATAAGACCAAAATGTCTCATTGCATCATCAAGATCGAAGTCACTATCATCATCATCATAGTATCCATGTTCATCATGATCTTGTGACTCATCATTTCCTAGAGAGGGTAATTCATTAGATAAATGATCATCAAAGTGGTCACTTTTATGAATTCTTATAGCTTCGAATATGATATCACTAATGATTCCAACATCTCCTTTAGCATGCTTGAGATTGGTGAGCTCAAATAGACAATCACCAAAACTAGGATCACTAGAGTTCATCTTACTCAAGGCAATAGATTTATGGAGAATTTCATCCAAATTTTTCAAGGAATGATCGGGAAATCGTTCCTCAAGAAATTTCCATATAGTATAGGCACAATTAAGAGTAGGCAAACTAGCAATCAAATTTTTGGGCAATCCTCTAATGATGAGCTCAATAGTTCTAAGATTGCGAATCATGTGAATATCTTCATCTAGGGTAGGATGCAAGGGATCAATATGAGGTGCACAAGGGCTAGCAATATACTTGTTCAAATTATATTGATTGAAAATTACAAGCATCTCATTTTTCCACTCATGAAAATACTCTCCATCAAGAATAGGCACTCTATGTCTAAGACTCCCTAAGGTAGACACATCCATCTTCCTCCAATGGTGATTAAACCAAGGCAATGGAGACCAAAGCTCCGATACCACTTGTAGGACCTTGAAGTAGATGTGTCTAGAGGGGGTTGATTAGACACTTAATGCTAAAGTTGCAATTTTTAAGCTTTTTCGGTTTAAGTGGAGTTTAGGCACAATTTCAACATACACAATACATATCAAGCAAGCATGCAACGAGTAAATGAGCAGCAGAATGTAAAGCATGCAACTTGCAAGAATGTAAGGGGAAGGGTTTGGAGAATTCAAACGCAATTGGAGACACGGATGTTTTTCCCGTGGTTCGGATAGGTGGTGCTATCCTACATCCATGTTGATGGAGACTTCAACCCACGAAGGGTAACAGTTGCGCGAGTCCACGGAGGGCTCCACCCACAAAGGGTAACAGCTGCGCGAGTCCACAAAGGGCTCCACCCACGAAGGGTCCACAAAGAAGCAACCACCCACAAAGGGTCCACGAAGTAGCAACCTTGTCTATCCCACCATGGCCATCGCCCACACAGGACTTGCCTCACTAGCGGTAGATCTTCACGAAGTAGGCGATCTCCTTGCCCTTACAAACTCCTTGGTTCAACTCCACAATCTTGTCGGAGGCTCCCAAGTGACACCTAGCCAATCTAGGAGACACCACTCTCCAAGAAGTAACAAATGGTGTGTAGGTAATGAACTCCTTTCTCTTGTGCTTCAAATGATAGTCTCCCCAACACTCAACTCTCTCTCATAGGATTTGGATTTTGTGGAAAGAAGATTTGAGTGGAAAGCAACTTGGGGAAGGCTAGAGATCAAGATTCATATGGTAGGAATGGAATATCTCGGTCTCAACACATGAGTAGGTGGTTCTCTCTCAGAACATATGAGTTGGAATTGTGTATGTGTTCTGATGGCTCTCTCTACGAATGAAGAGGAGGTGGAGGGGTATATATAGCCTCCACACAAAATCCAACCATTACACACAGTTTTCCAATCTCGGGGGACCGAATCAACAAACTCGGTCGGACTGAAAGTGTAAACCTAGTGACCGTTAGAGATTTTCGGTGGGACTGACATGCAACTCGGTGGGACCGATATGGTTAGGGTTTGGGCATAACGTAATCTCGGTGAGACCGATTACACAAACTCGGTGAGACCGAATTTGGTAATTGGCTAACCAGAGAGTTGGTCAGGCAAACTCGGTGGGACCGATTTGCTCTTTCGGTGGGACCGAAAAGTTACAAAGGGGAAACAGAGAGTTTGCAATCCCATCTCGGTGAGACCGAGATCCCTATCGGTAGAACCGAATTTCTAGGGTTTGGCAGTGGCTTATGACAAGTGAAACTCGGTGGCGCCGAATAGGAAGAATCGGTAGGACCGATTTTGGCTTAGGGTTTAGGTCATATGTGGATATGGGAAAGTAGTTGAGGGTTTTGGAGCATATCACTAAGCACATGAAGCAAGAGGCTCATTAAGCAACACCTCATCCCTCCTTGATAGTGTTGGCTTTTCCTAAAGACTCAATGTGATCTTGGATCACTAAAATGTAAAAATGAAGAGTCTTGAGCTTGAAGCTTTAGCCAATCCTTTGTCCTTAGCATCTTGAAGGAGTTCCCACAACCTTTAGTCCATGCCACTCCATTGTTGAACTTATCTGAAACATGCTAGATAGAAATGTTAGTCCAACAAGAGATATGTTGTCATCAATTATCAAAACCACCTAGGGAGCACTTGTGCTTTCACTCCGGCTACCATCAAATAAAGATGGCAGAGTCAGACCAAGCCGCAATGGCATTCATCACACCATACGGCCCATTCTGCTTCAACACAATGCCCTTCGGGCTCAAAAACGCCAGCGCAACATATCAGCGCATGATTCAGACATGTCTGGCAAACCAGATCAGCAAAACAGTGGAGGCATACGTAGATGATGTGGTCGTTAAAACAAGACATGTCGAATCTCTAGTAGACGACTTGAGGCTAACATTCGATAACCTCCGAACATACGACATCAAGCTCTACCCGGAAAAATGCGTCTTCGGCGTTCCAGCCGGAAAGCTCTTGGGCTTCATTGTATCCGGTAGAAGAATTGAAGCAAATCCAGCCAAGATCCGAGCTCTGTCACAATTGGATATCCCGAAGGACCTCAAACAAATACAAAAATTAACCGGATGCGTGGCGGCTCTAAGCCGCTTTATCTCCTGCTTAGGAGAAAAGCCCCTACCCCTTTACCGCCTCCTTCGGTGCACCGAACACTTTGAGTGGACGGATGCAGCCACGGCCGGACTCGACGAAATAAAAGCCATCTTGGCAACAAACCCAGTCCTGGCCGCGCCAAACATTGGCGAACCAATGCTATTATACATTGCAGCAACCCATCAGGTCGTAAGCGCAGTGCTCGTCGTCGAACGAGAAACGGACGGACACAAATTCCCCCTTCATAAGCCGGTCTATTATGTGTCCACTATCCTTACTCTGTGCAAGTCACGGTACCTGCACTATCAAAAGATTGCGTACGCGGTATTTATGGCATCCCGGAAGCTGCGACACTACTTTTAAGAGTGTTCAATAACAGTAGCCTCGGAAGTGCCACTTAACGATATTATAAATAACCGCGAAGCGACGGGCCTGATTGCAAAATGGGCCATTGAGCTCCTCCCATTTGACATAACTTACAAGCAACGCCGAGCTATCAAGTTGCAAGTTTTGGCCGACTTCGTCGCAGAATGGACGGAGGCCGAACTCCCTAAAGAGTACGGCACATATTCAAACTGGGTCATGCACTTTGACGGCTCCAAAATGTTGGCCGGTCTAGGGGCTGGCATCGTTTTGATGTCCCCCACAGGAGACACAGTTCAATATGTACTCCAGATAATGTACACAGACTCCAACAATGCAGCCGAATATGAGGCCCTTTTACATGGTCTCCAGATGGCAGTATCCATGGGCATTCAACGCCTAGAGGTGCGCGGGGACTCGAACCTCGCAATATCCCAAATAAATGGAGACTTTGATGCCAAGGATCCAAAAATGGCAGCTTATCGCAACGCCGTCCTAAAAATGTCAGCTCGGTTCGAAGGGCTCGAATTTCACCATATAGCCCGGGAAAATAATCAGGCGGCAGATGTCCTGGCACGCATTGTCGCAAAACACGATGTAGTCCCCCCCAACATCTTCTTGGAAAGGCTGTTCAAGCCGTCCGTAATATGGGAAGGGGAACCTGGCAATAGCAGCCCGGACCCAACCGCACTGCCCGACACCGAACACTCTGACACAATTGGAGGCTCTGCCAATGAAATAACACCTTTAGCCCACGTAATAATGGCCGTCATCGCCCTGTGGACAGAACCATTCCTCGCCTACCTTACTAGGCAGGAACTCCCTGAGGACCAAAATGAGGCACGCTGCATAGTGCGGCGATCTAAAGCCTATAAAGTCCATGAGGGAGAGCTTTCTAAGAAAAGCACTACCGGAGTCCTTCAAAGGTGCATCTCCGAAGAGGAAGGGCGGAACCTCCTGGCTGAAATTCATGCCGGACTCGGCGGACATCACGTTGCAGCTCGGTCCCTTGTAAGCAACGCCTTCCATACAGGCTTTTATTGGCCGACGGCCCAGGCAGATGCCCAGTACTTAGTCCAACGATGCGTACTAGATTGATATCTTTGCAAGTCTCTTCGAATTATCGGTTTAGTTTGGCCTACTAGATTGATCTTTCTTGCAATGGGAGAAGTGATTAGATTTGGATTCAATCTTGTGGTCTCCTCTCCCAGTGACAGTAGGGGCAGCAAGGCACGTATTGTATTGTTGCCATCGAGGATAAAAAGATGAGGTTCATATCATATTGCTTGAGTTTATCCCTCTACATCATGTCATCTTGCCTAAATCATTACTCTATTCTTATGAACTTAATACTCTAGATGCATGCTGCATAGCGGTTGATGTGTGGAGTAATAGTAGTAGATGCAGAATCATTTCGGTCTACTTATGAAAGTGCAACTATCCCTAGGTGGTTTTGGTAATTCCTAACAACATATAGCTCATTGAGCTAATGCTATTCCAAGATTAATATTTCAGGAAAAGCTCAATGAATGGCATGGCATGGATGAGGAAAGTGGACCCCTCAAAATACTAAGGACAAAAAGATTGGCTCAAGCTCAAAGCTCAAGACTCTACATTTTATATTTTAGTGATCCAAGATCACATTGAGTCTATAGGAAAAGCCAATACTATCAAGGAGGGATGATGTGTTGCTTGATGAGGTTCTTGCTTCATAGTGCTTAGTGATATGCTCCAAAAACCCCAACTACCTTCCCACATCCACATATGACCTAAACCAAAAGTCAAACTCGGCCCCACCGATTCTTTCTATCCGGCGCCACCGAGTTCAGATGTCATAGCCACTGCCACAAACCCTAGGCAAATCGGTCTCACCGATAGCGATCTCGGTCACACCGAGATGGTGTTGTAATCTCTCTATTTCCCTTCGTAACGTTTCGGTCCTACCGAGATGAGCGATCGGTCCCACCGAGATTGCAATGTAAACTCTCTGTTTCCCTTTTGTAACATTTAGGTCCCACCGAAATGAGCAAATTGGTCCCACCGAGTTTACCTGACCAACTCTCTGGTTAGCTTATTACCAAAATCGGTCCCACCGAGTTTGTGTAATCGGTCACACCGAGATTACGTTATGCCCTAACCCTAACCATATCGGTCCTACCGAGTTGCATCTCAGTCCCACCGAAAATCCTAACGGTCACTAGGTTTGCTAAATCGGCCCGACCGAGTTTCTCAATTCGGTCTCACCGAGATTGGTAAATTGTGTGTAACGGTTAGTTTTTGTGTGGAGGCTATATATACTCCTCCACCCACTCTTCATTCGTGGAGAGAGCCATCAGAACATACCTACACTTCCAATACACATTTTCTGAGAGAGAACCACCTACTCATGTGTTGAGGCCAAGATATTCCATTCCCACCATATGAATCTTGATCTCTAGCCTTCCCCAAGTTGCTTTCCACTCAAATCTTCATTCCACCAAATCCAAATCCTGTGAGAGAGAGTTGAGTGTTGGGGAGACTATCATTTGAAGCACAAGAGCAAGGAGTTCATCATCAACACACCATTTGTTACTTCTTGGAGAGTGGTGTCTCCTAGATTGGCTAGGTGTCACTTGGGAGCCTCCGACAATATTGTGGAGTTGAACCAAGGAGTTTGTAAGGGCAAGGAGATCGCCTACTTTGTGAAGATCTACCGCTAGTGAGGCAAGTCCTTCATGGGCGATGGCCATGATTGGATAGACAAGGTTGCTTCTTCGTGGACCCTTCGTGGGTGGAGCCCTCCGTGGACTCGCGCAACCGTTACCCTTCGTGGGTTGAAGTCTCCATCAACGTGGATGTACGATAGCACCACCTATCGGAACCACAAAAAAAAACATCCGTGTCTCCAATTGCGTTTGAATTCTCCAAACCCTTCCCTTTACATTCTTGTAAGTTGCATGCTTTACTTTCCGCTGCTCATAGACTCTTTGCATGCTTGCTTGAATTGTGTTAAGATTGCTTGGCTTGTGGTAAGATAGCTAAAATATGCCAAAGACTAAAATTGGGAAAAGGATAGATTTTTAATTGGTCAAGTAGTCTAATCACCCCCCCTCTAGACATACTTTCGATCCTACAAGTAGTATCAGAGCTTTGGTCTCCATTTGCCTTGATTTTCATAGCTTTTGGAAGTCATATCCTTGGTTTCACAACCTAGGAGAGTATGGTGTCTAGCGAGGGAAATTACCACCGTAGAGGTCCTTACTTTGATGGTACTAATTTTGCTAGTTGGAAGCATAAGATGAAAATGCATATTCTTGGACATAACCCCGCCGTTTGGGCTATCGTGTGTGTTGGCTTGCAAGGTGAATTCTTTGATGAGAGAGAACCAAATCATGAAGCTACCGCGGAAGAGTTGAAGATGCTACAATACAATGGTCAAGCTTGTGATATCATCTTCAATGGATTGTGCCCCGAAGAATTCAACAAAATCAACCGTCTTGAGAATGCAAAGGAAATTTGGGATACTTTGATTGATATGCACGAAGGTACCGACTCCGTCAAGGAATCCAAGTTGGATGTGCTTCAAAGTCAACTTGACAAGTTCAAAATGAAGGATGGTGAAGGTGTCGCTGAAATGTACTCTAGGATTGCTCTTATCACAATGAGATTGCCGGCTTAGGAAGTGAAGAGATGACCGACAAATTCATCATCAAGAAGATCCTAAGAGCCTTGGATGGAAAATACGATACCGTATGCACATTGATCCAAATGATGCTAAATTACAAAGATCTCATGCCAACAGAAGTCACTGGAAGAATTGTTGCTCATGAGATGTCGCTCAAGGATAAGGAGGAGCTCCATAACAAGTCAAGTGGTGCTTACAAAGCCTCATGTGAAGCTCCCACATCATCAAGTGAGAAACAAACCTTCAATGAAGAATTGAGCCTAATGGTGAAGAACTTCAACAAGTTCTACAAGAATAGAAGCAAAGAGAGAAGTTCCAAGTCAAGGTCCTACAATGACAAAAGATCTTCTAGTCGAGAGCGAAACTGCTACAATTGTGGAAGACCCGGACACTACTCCAATGAGTGTACGGCTCCCCACAAGAGAAGAGAAGATTCTCCCAAAAGAAGAAGTAGAAGAGAAGAATCACCATCAAGGGAGAGAAGGAGTAGGGATGATCGATATGAACGAAGACCCACTCGGAGAAGCAAGGATTCGAAAAGGAAGGACAAGTCATCAAGGAGCTACACAAAACAAAGACATCAAGCTCATGTTGGTGAATGGGTATCCGGCTCCGACTCCGACAATGACTCCGAGAGAAGCTATCACTCCGACTCCGAATATACTGATGAAGGTGTTGCCGGTCTAGCACTTGTGTCAACCAACTCCTATGACATATTTGATTCACCAAATGAAGGAATTGTAAGATGCTTCATGGCCAAAGGTCCAAAGGTATCACACCCCGAGTATGTTGATTTCAATAGTGATGAAGATGACTTGTTAGGTGATGATGATTTACTTGTTGACAACTATAGTGATGAATACTATGATGAAACATCAATTAATCATGCTAATCAAGATGAAATGAATGACAATGATAAGGAGAAGATTGAGTCTCTGACTAAAGAACTAAACACTCTTAAGTTATCTCATGAAACTATCTTTGGAGATCATCCAGAACTTTTAAGGACTCATGAGAAATTACGTTTTGAGAAGCTCAATCTTGAGCAAGAGCATGAGTTCTTAAAGGCAATCAATGATGATCTTCGCAAGAAAAGTTCTTCTTACATTGCCAAGCGTTTACTCTTATCCACTTACATGCCTCAAGTCAAGTCTAGTAACAAGAACAAGAAGGATTCTTCTTCTAGTAGTAACAATAATCATGCTAAATCCAATATTGTTGCTTCTAGTAGTTCTCTTGATTCCACTAATGATTCTCTTAGCCAAGTTACACTTGAGCAAGAAAATAGCTTATTGAAGGGAATCATAGAGAAAGGTGTTTACAAGAGCCTTGCTGGGAGTAAGCAATTCAAGGAAATTGTACGCAAGCAAGGAAGGCACCGGAAGAATCAAGGTATTGGTTTTGAACAAAAGTTCAATGCCAATGGAGTTGAGTGGGAAGAAGATCAATACCCCAAGACGAAGTTTGTTCCTCAACAAGAGAAGTATGATCCTACTTCTTCCAAAGGGACACAAGCTCAAGATGATCTTACACCACAAGACCACAAGCAAAAAGGCAAGGACAAGCTTCAAGAGGAAATTGATGCATTTAAAGAAGCTCCTAAGGCCTTGGTCAAGTGGGTTGCCAAGACTACATCAAGTTCCACTTCATCAAGTACAACTACAACTCCGAGGATTCCCATCAAGATGGTGTGGATCCCAAAGAAGAAGGACTAGAGAGTTCTTGAGGGTGACTCCGCCAACATACTTCACTCTTATCATTTTGGCAAGAACAAGTGCAATCAACTTCCACATCTTGCACTAGTTCAAGGAGTCACAAACCCTCTTGTTGGTAAGACAAGGGACAAGGTAACCTAATGCTCTCATAGACATCATCTTGTGTGTGCATCACTCTATGTTTATGGATATCCTTGTTTGTTCCTTGTGGGACTAACCCGTGTAGGTATTGAAAGTGCAACTCACTCCAAAGGATAGCTGCAAATGATCTACATCAACATTGAGCATCCACATCTTCAACATCTACATGAAGTCATCATCGACAAAACCCAAGGTTAGTTCATCCCTCTTAGGGGGGATCTCACATCTAGGGGGAGCTTTACTCTAACAATTGAGTTAAAGAAACTCTAATGGTGTGAACACAACAACGCTTTATGTAAAAGTGGCAACCCCACTTGTGCTTAAACGATGAGTATGACCTATGATCAAATGTTCTCATTTGACTCCGAAGTCAATATACTCATATATAGATGACCTAGTCATCGCCAATTGCTTGATAGATGCTAGAATTGTTTGTGCATGCTTTGCCACATATTCATTTGTCATTTTATTGTGTGAGCATGTTGGTTGCATAATTTACTCATTCGAGGACATAGACTTGTTGTTTTGATTGATTGGTTTCCTTTTCTTTTGGCCAAGTGGATGGATAAGAATGCCTAAGAACCTTCTCTAGCTATCTATGCTTTTCTCGTCTCAAACTGTATTCATGCTGCATCACAAAGTTTGATCAAGTCAGACTCGAACCACTCTGTGTGAGGAGCACTCGGAGTCCCCGATTCGTCATAGACTTAAACTTCCAAAACTTCTTTGTGTGTAGTCTGACCGATTCATCCATTTCGGTCATACCGAGATCACTAAGTCGATCTAGGTTTTCAATCTCGGTGCAACCGATTCGAACTTTTTGGTCACACCGAGTTTCAGTAACTGCTTGCAGTTATGAATCTCGGTGCCACCGAGTTGTTCCAATCGGTTACACCGACAGGGTCAGGCTATATATATCCACGGGTCAAATTTTGGAAAACTTCCCGAACCTCCTCACCCACGCTTAGCCTGCTCTGCCTCCCTGTGTCTCCGGATCATCCTCCTCGTCGCCAGCCGCCTCCTGTTGCTGGTCTCCGCCACCGTCAACGAGATCATCTCCGCCGTTGCCGTCGTAGCAAGTTCATCGCCGAACTAGGGTATGGACTTGAACTTTGTGTTGTTCTAACTCCGATTCCCCAGCACATTGTTTTGCCATGTATCTTGCCACGATTGAGATCATTATATCCATCAAAAACACTCCATAGTTTAGTCGTGAATTGAAAATTTAGGGTTAGGTTTCCGCCGAAACCATCTCGGACCGACCGAGTTGATGAAATCGGTTCCACCGATTTGGCTCAGGCCATTGCACATGTGATTCTCGGTCTGACCGAGAATTGCAAATCGGTGTGACTGAGTTCAGCACTTTGTGAAACCCTAGCAGTCTCGGTGCCACCAAACTGTGACTCGGTCTGACTGAGTTCACTAGTTTAGCTTCCAAAAGCTGCTTCGTTATCACCGAGTTTGCAAATCAGTAGATCCAAAATGCTTTCTGTGGAAAACTAAAACTAAGTTTTTAATTCATTCTTTTGCAAAAACCTCTGTACTTTGTGATGCTCATCCACTCTACCTCATCTATAATCTATTCACAGGGTCTGCTGTCAGTGTTTGCATCATGTCAGATCAGAGTGACAGTTAGAACAAGTCAGAGGAGTAGGTTCACTTGAGTGAGGGCACTAGTCCCTCTAGCAGCTCAGATGATGTCAACAGGAGCACACCAAGCAATCTGCCAAAGGCTGCCACCAGGGCCAGCAAGAAAAGAACCTCAGAGTCAGAGGATGAGGACTATGTGGCTATGGAAGAAGAAACCACCTCAAAGAGGAAAATCCTGAAGAAGGAATATGGCACAACTGCTGCCACCAAGCCAGGAATGAAGCAAAAGGTTCCTGCCAAGAGAGCTCCAATGTCTAAAGCCAGAGCATCCACTCAAGAGACTTTGGGATCTGCACCCAAAGAGCAGGTTGTGGCAGAAAAGAAAAGGAAGGAAAGGGTCAAAAAGACCACTGCCAGAGTGCTTGGGAGATCTTCAATCATGAAAGACTCTGAAGAAGAGGAAGAGGATGCAACACCAGCACCCAAAACACAAAAGCTTATGGGAGATGCCATAAGATCAGGGGCTGCTCCATCTAAGCCCAAAGGAACTTCTACGCTAGCTACTCCAAAACCCAAAACTGCACCAAAGAGGAGTACCAGGAACATTCCAGCTGCTGAGAAAAACAAGGACCCAGTGCCTGAAACTGTTGCTGAAGAAGAAGATGATGAGACACATGTTTTGAGGAAGTTAAAGCCAAAAATTCCAGATCATAATGATGCTCATCCTGTAGCAGAAAACATGAAGATCAGGAAGGACTCAGGATTGAGGCTATGGAGAGAGTCAGATCCATATGCCACCAGAAGGAGAACTGCTGTGGACTACAGGTTCCATACCAAAGAACAGCAGGATTTTTATGAGACAGTGTTGCTTGACAAGAAACCAATAGTATGTGACATGAGATGGGTCAACTGGGAGTACATCAAGGAGAATGAAGAACACTATCCAGGAGTATATGACAGTTTCAAGGCTTGTGGAGTTGATGAGTTTGTGGCTCAGAAGCTCACAAAGTGGAATGATGAGCTTATCATGCAGTTCTACTCCACAGCTCACTTCTACCTAGATGGGAAAATAGTCTGGATGTCTGAAGGCACTAGATACCAGTCAACAGTAGAAAAATGGGCTCAATTGATCAATGATCCTGAGGAGAATGAAGATGACTTGGATGTCTATGCCAAGAAGAAGAAGGATCACAACTCCATGGCTAGCATGTACAAGGAGATTCCTGATGCAGATCTTGAGACTCACCAATTTGGATCAGTGAAACACCTGCTGTCAGGACTGCCTACTATCAATTGGATCCTCAGGCACACTCTTCTGCCCAAGTCTGGTGATCACAGAATGATCAGAGGCCACTCCATCAATCTGCTACATATATTTGATGTGCCACAAAAGTTCAAGGTCATGAGTCTTATAGTTGAAACTATCAAGAGGACAGCTGCTGACCAAAAGAGAAGCTGTGGGTATGCACCACAGATCTAGGAGTTGATTAACTCCAAGATGGGCACTGGCACATACTTGTTGGACAAGGAGCACATGCCTATCTATCCAGACTTTGAGGACAATCAAGTGGTTATGAATGAGGATGAACCATCTTCTGTGCACGTTCAAGCAAAGAGGGAGAAGGCAAAGGCTGAGAAAGATGCAAAGATGCCAACCATGGAAGAGGCATCTCAGTATCTTCTGAAGGGCAAGCAAGATCAACTTGGATACTTGATTGCATCCACTCTAAGGATTGAGAAAGGGCTGGCCACCCTAACTCAAAACCAGGAGAGCTTGGAAAGGATCGTGGAGCAGAAGTTCTATGACATGGATGTGAAGGTAACTGAGATCCAGTCTGTTGTGGAGCAACTTCAGGATGATATGCAGGAGAGGAAGGGCAAGACAACCACTGATGCATTTGCCAGAGTGCCTAGAGCTCAGAGATCTGCTGCAATGCTTGTTCCAGACACCAGAGCAACTTCATCTACACCAGCTACAGCTTCAGTGCCACCAGCTCCAGCACCTACTCCATCAGATCCATCTAGATCGACTGAAGCCTTCGTTCTTGGAGTTATCCGGACACCACCACCTGAAGACCAAGCCTGAGAGACGATTTAGTGCTATGAATCTTCTATGAACTTTTTGGTAACTTGTTGCCAAAGGGGGAGAAAAATGTATAGATCATAGGCTTCGAGAGAGAGTGTTGCTTTTTTATTCTCTCTTGCTTTGATGGTTGAACTTTATTTGCTTGTTTGAGATACTTTCTGCCTGTGTGATACTTGGATGATCATGTGTGTTTGATCATATGCAACATTAATGCTTGTTGGATGACATTATCATTTTATCCCTATATGATCATTCACTTTGCTTGGTGATGAGTGCATGTATTTAATTATTATCATTTTGAGCGCTCCACCAAGATGTATGTGACATGGAAGAGTAACCCATTAGCCTAACTCTCTGTGCATTTGCAGTCCAAAGCAAATCATAAACTATGCACAAATTTTTAGGGGGAGCTCTTGCTTTTCACATACTTCTCAAAGCGACAATGTTTTTCGCTCTTATTGTCATTCGTCGAAGCTTTGATCTATATGTTGTCATCAATTACCAAAAATGGGGAGATTGAAAGTGCAACTATCTCTGGGTGGTTTTGGTAATTCCTAACAACATATAGCTCATTGAGCTAATGCTATTCCAAGATTAATATTTCAGGAAAAGCTCAATGAATGGCATGGCATGGATGAGGAAAGTGGACCCCTCAAAATACTAAGGACAAAAAGATTGGCTCAAGCTCAAAGCTCAAGACTCTACATTTTATATTTTAGTGATCCAAGATCACATTGAGTCTATAGGAAAAGCCAGTACTATCAAGGAGGGATGAGGTGTTGCTTGATGAGGTTCTTGCTTCATAGTGCTTAGTCATATGCTCCAAAACCCTCAACTACCTTCCCACATCCACATATGACCTAAACCAAAAGTCAAACTCGGCCGCACCGATTATTTCTATCCATCGCCACCGAGTTCAGATATCATAGCCACTGCCACAAACCCTAGGCAAATCGGTCTCACTGATAGGGATCTCCGTCACACCGAGATGAGGTTGTAATCTCTCTATTTCCCTTCGTAACATTTCGGTCCTACCGAGATGAGCGATCGGTCCCACCGAGATTGCAATGTAAACTCTCTGTTTCCCTTTTATAACATTTCGGTCCCACCGAAATGAGCAAATCGGTCCCACCGAGTTTACCTGACCAACTCTCTGGTTAGCTTATTACCAAAATCGGTCCCGCCGAGTTTGTGTAATCGGTCACACCGAGATTACGTTATGCCCTAACACTAACCATATCGGTCCTACCGAGTTGCATCTCAGTCCCACCGGAAATCCTAACGGTCACTAGGTTTGCTAAATCGGTCCGACCGAGTTTCTCAATTCGGTCTCACCGAGATTGGTAAATTGTGTGTAACAGTTAGTTTTTGTGTGGAGGATATATATACCCCTCAACCCACTCTTCATTCATGGAGAGATCCATCAGAACATACCTACACTTCCAATACACATTTTCTGAGAGAGAACCACCTACTCATGTGTTGAGGCCAAGATATTCCATTCCCACCATATGAATCTTGATCTCTAGCCTTCCCCAAGTTGCTTTCCAGTCAAATCTTCTTTCCACCAAATCCAAATCCTGTGTGAGAGAGAGAGAGTTGAGTGTTGGGGAGACTATCATTTGAAGCACAAGAGCAAGGAGTTCATCGTCAACACACCATTTGTTACTTCTTGGAGAGTGGTGTCTCCTAGATTGGCTAGGTGTCACTTGGGAGGCTCCGACAATATTGTGGAGTTGAGCCAAGGAGTTTGTAAGGGCAAGGAGATCGCCTACTTCGTGAAGATCTACTGCTAGTGAGGCAAGTCCTTCGTGGGCGATGGCCATGATTGGATAGACAAGGTTGCTTCTTCGTGGACCCTTCGTGGGTGGAGCCCTCCGTGGACTCGCGCAACCGTTACCCTTCGTGGGTTGAAGTCTCCATCAACGTGGATGTACGATAGCACCACCTATCGGAACCACGACAAAAACATCCGTGTCTCCAATTGTGTTTGACTTCTCCAAACCCTTCCCTTTACATTCTTGCAAGTTGCATGCTTTACTTTCCGCTGCTCATAGACTCTTTGCATGCTTGCTTGAATTGTGTTAAGATTGCTTGACTTGTGCTAAGATAGCTAAAATCTGCCAAAGACTAAAATTGGGAAAAGGATAGATTTTTCATTGGTCAAGTAGTCTAATCACCCCCCTCTAGACATACTTTCGATCCTACAACTTAACACGGACGTGATGCCTTTATTTCATAATCATTGCCTAGATATTCTCATAACTCTGCGCTCTTCTATCAATTGCTCGACAGTAATTTGTTCACCCACCGTAATACACGCTATCATGAGAAAAGCCACTAGTGAAACTTATGGCCCCTGAGTCTCTTACTTATCATATTGCATCTCTTTTTATTCTCGCATCTCGTTTACTATTTTGCAAACTTTACTTTCCCATCTATACAAGAAAAGTACCAGAAATATTTATATTACTATCTCTATCAGATCTCACTTTCGTAAGTAACCGTGAAGGGATTGACAACCCCTTTATCACGTTAGTTGCGAGGTTCTTGATTGTTTGTGCAGGTACTAGGTGACTTGCATGTTATCTCCTACTGGATTGATACCTTGGTTCTCAAAAACTGAGGGAAATACTTACGCTACTTTGCTACATCACCCTTTCCTCTTCAAGGGAAAACCAATGCATGCTCAAGAGGTAGCATTCATCACCTGCTCACATTAATTCCTCATATGCCCTTGTGCGAAAGAAGTACCACACATGTTGATCTCCTAGACCACTAAGCCCCGCGTGCCCTATACCCGTCGCCCAGGCAAAGAACATGCCGACTAGATGGATCAACATGAAGGACAACTGACTCCCTTTGAGATGAAACCCATTGAGCCTCATCATCACAGAGATCCCGGTTGTTCATCAGCTGCCCGTGGAGGACATGCATGGCCTCCAACACACCGCACAAGGGCATCTAAACTCCCCTAAATTGAGATACAAAACTTACACCATGCACGTTGTCCGCGGTCTCTTTACTTTCATGCCATAATCACATCTTCCTAATGAGTTAGGAAATCTTGATCTTATTGGTCATGGTCTGGGTTTGGGATTTCGATGTACTGAATTGACTTACATTCCTCATATGTTGGGAATTTGGTGGCGTGTTAAAAATAACCTATTTATTTCTTGCATTATTGTTCTTGTTCATTGTGATTTTTGGGATCCTTTCATGCTATGTAGAGGCTTAAGAAACCCAAGAATTTACGGTCTTGCAGATAAGCATGTTATTACATGTTTTGTGGACTGCGAAAGTTAGGATCCTGAACAGAAATTGCTGTTGTATGACTAATAAATTGCGAGAGTTGAGTACTCTCAAACCCTCTTACATCATTCATTTATTATGGTTATGTTGTTGGTAGTCTCGGGCTATTATCTGATAGACTCTATTTTATTTCTGTCTAGGTACTTCACCCTTAGTTCAGAAAAATACAGTCTGATCAATATCTAATTTCTGTTTTACCTCTATGTGCACCCTAGTGATGACCCACAAGTATAGGGGATAAATTGTAGCTCTTTTCGATAAGTAAGAGTGTCGAACCCAACGAGGAGCAGAAGAAAATGACAAGTGGTTTTTTAGCAAGGTAATGTCTGCAAGTGCTGAAATTGTAAGTAACAGAGTAGTTTGATGGCAAGATATTTTGTAACGAGCAAGTAATGATAATAGTAACAAAAGTGCAGCAAGGTAGCCCAATACTTTTGAGGCAAAGGACAGGCCAAAACAGTCTCTTATAATAAGCAAAGCGTTCTTGAGGTTACACGGGAATTTCATCTAGTCACTTTCATCACATTGATTCGATTCGTGTTCGCTACTTTGATAATTTGATATGTGGGTGGACCGGTGCTTAGGTGTTATTCTTACTTGAACAAACCTCCTACTTATGATTAACCCTCCCGCAAGCATCTGCAACTACAAGAAAAGTATTAAGAACAAATTCTAACCATAACATTAACCTTTTGGATCCAATCGGTCCCTTACGGAGTAACGCATAAACTAGGGTTTAAGCTTCTGTCACTCTCGCAACCCATCATCTAATAACTACTCCACAATGCATTCCCTTAGGCCCAAATATGCTGAAGTGTCATGTAGTCAACGTTCACATGACACCACTAAGGGAATCACAACATACGTACTATCAAAATATCGAACACATATCAAGTTCACATGATTACTTGCAACATGATTTCTCCCGTGACCTCAAGAACAAAAGTAACTACTCACAAGTGATAAACATGCTCACGATCATAGGGGTATTAAATAGCATAATGGATCTGAACATATAATATTCCACCAAATAAACCATATAGTAATCAACTACAAAATGTAATCAACACTACTAGTCACCCACAAGCACCAATCTATTGTTCCGGTAACAAGATTAAACACAAGAGATGAACTAGGGTTTGAGATGAGATGGCGATGTTGAAGATGTTGATGGAGATTGCCCTCCCCAAGATGGGAGAGTTGTTGGTGATGATGATGACGATGATTTCCCCCTCTGGGAGGGTGATACGTCTCCATCGTATCTACTTTTCCAAACACTTTTGCCCTTGTTTTGGACTCTAACTTGTATGATTTGAATGGAACTAACCCGGACTGATACTGTTTTTAGCAGAATTGCCATGATGTTGTTTTATGTGCAGAAAACAAAAGTTCTCGGAATGACCTGAAACTCCACGAAATATCTTACAATAAATAATAAAAAATCCTCACCAAAGATGAATACCACGGGCCCACACCCTTGCCACGAGGGTGGGGGGCGCCCCCCTAGGGTGCGCCCTCCTACCTCGTGGGCCCCCTGGAGACCTCCCGACTCCAACTCCAACTCTATATAACTGCTTTCGGGGAGAAAAAATAAAAGAGAAGATTTCATCACGTTTTACAATACAGAGCCGCCGCCAAGCCCTAAAACCTCTCGGGAGGGCTAATCTGGAGTCCGTTTGGGGCTCCGGAGAGGGGGATTCGTCGCCGTCGTCATCATCAACCATCCTCCATCACCAATTTCATGATGCTCACCACCGTGCGTGAGTAATTCCATCGTAGGCTTGCTGGACGCTGATGGTTTGGATGAGATTTATCATGTAATCGAGTTAGTTTTGTTAGGGTTTGATCCCTAGTATCCACTATGTTCTGAGATTGATGTTGGTATGACTTTTCTATGCTTAATGCTTGTCACTAGGGCCCGAGTGCCATGATTTCAGATCTGAACCTATTATGTTTTCATCAATATATGAGAGTTCTTGGTCCTATCTTGCAAGTCTATAGTCACCTATTATGTGTTATGATCCGTTAACCCCGAAGTGACAATAATCGGGATACTTACCAGTGATGACCGTAGTTTGAGGAGTTCATGTATTCACTATGTGCTAATGCTTTGTTTTGGTTCTCTATTAAAAGGAGGCCTTAATATCCCTTAGTTTCCATTAGGACCCCGCTGCCACGGGAGGGTAGGACAAAAGATGTCATGCAAGTTCTTTTCCATAAGCACGTATGACTATATTCGGAATACATGCCTACATTACATTGACGAATTGGAGCTAGTTCTGTGTCACCCTATGTTATGACTGCTACATGATGAACCACATCCGGCATAATTATCCATCATTGATCCGATGCCTACGAGCTTTCCATATACTGGTTTACGCTTATTTACTTTCCCGTTGCTATTGTTACAATCACTACAAAATACCAAAAACATTACTTTGCTTTCATTACTCTTTTGTTACCGTTACCATCACTATCGTATTACCTTGCTACTAAACACTCTGCTGCAGATACTAAGTTTCCAGGTGTGTTGAATTGACAACTCAGCTGCTAATACTTGAGAATATTCTTTGGCTCCCCTTGTGTCGAATCAATAAATTTGGGTTGAATACTCTACCCTCGAAAGTTGTTGCGATCCCCTATACTTGTGGGTTATCAAGACTAATTTCTGGCGCCATTGCCGGGGAGCATAGCTCTATTCTTTGAGTCATTTGGGATTTATATCTGCTGGACACTATGAAGAATTTGAAAGACGCTAAGACAACAATTTATCCGTCAACTACGTGGGGAGGTAAGGAACTGCCATCTAGCTCTGCACTTGATTCACCTTCTGTTATGAGTAAGCTTGCGACACCTAAACCTGCTTCTGCTATTCGTTCTGACATGTCACATGTTATTGATGATGCCACTTCTGCTATACATGATACTTATGATGAAACTACCTCTATGCTTGATACTACTATGCCACTTAGTGATTTTCTCGAGGAACGACTTGCTAGGGCTAGAGAGATTGAAAATATTGAATCTGATTATGAGGATGAAAGTGATGATGAAGAATCACTTGTTATTCCTGAGGGTTATTTATTTGATCAAGAAGTTTCTTTAGCTATTTTAGCTTGCAACGATAGATATGAACTCAAAAGGTTATTAGCTAAATGGAATAAGCAATCTCCAAATGCTAGGATGAGACTTGACCCTGCTTTTGCTACTTCACCTATCTGTGTTACTGATAAGGATTATAAATTCTCTGTTGATCCTGATATAATTACTTTGGTTGAATCTGATCCTTTTCATGGCTATGAATCTGAAACTGTTGTGGCACATCTTACTAAATTAAATGATATAGCCACCCTGTTCACTAATGATGAGAGATCTCGCTACTTTTATATCCTTAAAATATTTCCGTTCTCATTAAAGGGTGATGCTAAGATATGGTTTAATTCTCTTTATCCTGGTTGTGTGCGTAGTCCCCAGGATATGATTTACTACTTCTCTGCTAAATATTTCCCGGCTCATAAGAAACAAGCTGCTTTAAAGGAAATATACAACTTTGTGCAAATTAAATAAGAGAGTCTCCCACAAGCTTGGGGGAGGCTTCTCAAGTTACTTAATGCTTTGCCTGATCATCCTCTTAAGAAAAATGAAATGCTTGATATCTTTTATAATGGACTAAACGATGCTTCCAGAGATTACCTGGATAGTTGTGCTGGTTCTCTTTTCAGGGAAAGAACACCAGGTGAAGCTGAAATCTTATTGAATAATATGTCGACAAATGAAAATAATTGGGCACCTCCTGAGCCAGCTCCTGCTCCAATTAATGATCCTATTCCTAAACCAACTCCGAAGAAGAGAGGTGTTCTATTTCTTAGTCCTGAAGATATGCAAGAGGCAAAGAAATCTATGAAAGAAAAAGGTAATAAAGCTGAAGATGTTAAGAATTTACCTCCTATTGAAGAAATACATGGTCTTAGTTTACCGCCTATTGAAGAAACATATGATCTTAATCCTTTATTTATCGAGGAACCTCCAGACCTCGATAACCCGACACAGGTAGTAAAGGTAAATTCTCTCTATAGATATGATAAAGCTGAAATCCCTCCTACTAAAATTGCTAGTCAATGCTTGGATGAGTTTGATAATTTTATGTTTAAGCAAGAAGACTTCAATGCTTATTTTGGTAGACAACTAAAACAAGATGCTGATATGATTAAATACTTGGGTGATTATATGGCTAATATTAGAGGTGAACTTAAACTTGTTAGCAAACATGCTTCTATGGTTACCACTCAAGTAGAACAAGTACTTAAAGCTCAAAAGGAATTGCTCAATGAGATGAATAGTAAGAAAACTGATTATGCTATTAAAGTGGCTACTAGAACTGGTAGAATGACTCAGGAACCTTTGTATCCTGAAGGCCACCCTAAGAGAATTGAGCAAGATTCTCAGAGAAATAAAATTGATGCACCTAGTTCTTCTAAAAAGAAGAAAAAGAAAAAAAATGATAGAACTGTGCAAACTTCTAGTGAACCTATTGCTGAACCACCTGATAATCCAAATGATATCTCTATGTCTGATGCTGAAACACAATCTGGCAATGAACATGAACCTAATGAAAATGTTAATGATGATGTTCATAATGATGCTCAAACTAGTAATGATAATGATGTAGAAATTGAACCTGCTGTTGATCTTGATAACCCACAATCAAAGAATCAACGTTATGATAAGAAAGACTTTGTCGCTAGGAAACATGGTAAAGAAAGAGAGCCATGGGTTCAGAAACCCATGCCTTTTCCTCCCAAACCATCCAAGAAAAAGGATGATGAGGAGTTTGAGCGCTTTGCTGAAATGATTAGACCTATCTTTTTGCGTATGCGATTGACTGATATGCTTAAAATGAATCCTTATGCTAAGTACATGAAAGATATTATTACAAATAAAAGAAAGATACCGGAAGCTGAAATTTTCACCATGGTTGCTAATTATACTTTTAAGGGTGGAATACCAAAGAAACTTGGAGATCCAGGAGTACCTACTATACCATGCTCCATTAAAAGAAACTATGTTAAAACTGCTTTATGTGATCTTGGAGGCGGTGTTAGTGTTATGCCTCTCTCTTTATATCGTAGACTTGACTTGAATAAGTTGACACCTACTAAAATATCTTTGCAAATGGATGATAAATCAACTGCTATACCTGTCGGTATTTGTGAGGATGTGCATGTTGTGGTTGCAAACGTTACTATTTTAACGGACTTTGTTATTCTTGATATTCCCGAGGACGATAATATGTCTATTATTCTTGGAAGACCTTTTCTTAATACTGCAGGGGCTGTTATTGATTGCAACAAAGGCAATGTCACTTTTCGTGTTAATGGTAATGAGCATACGATACACTTTCCGAGGAAACAACCTCAAGTTCATAGTATAAATTCTATCGAAAAAATTCCATCGATTATATTTGGAGGTTTTGAATTTCCTCTTCCTACTGTCAAGAAGAAATATGATATACTTATTATTGGGGATGTGCATATCCCCGTTGAGGTAACCTAGTGTTATTTGAAATTTCTCCGGTTTCATGTTAATCGGAATGAGTTTGTTAACAAGACTTGATCAACCTTGTTAGTGGATTCCTTTTGATGAGCATGAGATGGATGAAACTAGAAGCACAACCTTCTGTACCCTCTCTATACTTTCTGTTATTTAGTTGAAATAAAGTAAAAATAAATATTTGTCCGTCTGTTATCTGATTATCCGTGCAATATAAAAATACCTCGAAAATAAAAGTTCTCCAAATGCCCTGAAAATTAAATATGATTTTTTCTAGAATATTTGAGGATTTATGGAACAAAGAACACACCAGGGGGCCAACCACCTTGCCACGAGGGTGGAGGGCGCGCCCCCTGCCTCGTGGGCCCATGGTGGCCCTCCTCCAGTTATTCCTGCACCCATTCTCTTCTTCTTCCTCCCACAAACACGAAAAACCAACTCAAGCACGAGTTCCAGCTCTCTTTGCTGCCATTTTCGATCTCCTTGCTCAAAGAACCTCCCACAAAACTGCTTGGGGAGATTGTTCCTTGGTATGTGACTCCTCCATTGGTCCAATTAGTTTTTGTTCCAGTGCTTTATTCATTGCAAATTTTTGCTGCTTAGGTGACCCTGTTCTTGAGCTTGCATGTCAAATTTATATGGTCAAAAGTAGTTTTGATGCATGATATAGGCCCTAGGCACTTGTAGGAGTAGTTGCTATCAATATTATTGAGTTTGGTTTACTTTTATTTTGAAGTTACTAAAAAATTTCGGAGGAAGAAATATGTTTAGGAAAATGTTACAAGGTGGTTCTTCAAGGAAGCAAGGATCCAGGCTTGCAATGCGTGATGCTGATTGTAACATCCCAAATTTTCAATTTGGAATGTTATACATTAGGTCATCACTGCATATCATATTTTATTTGCTTTTGGCCTGATCCAGAAATTCTACGCAACTCAAGGACCCACACAGAGAGTTGGGGATTTCGTTATTTTCATATTTGGGTTTTTCTCAAATTTTGAAAATAGGATCATTGATTTTATTTATTCTATCTTCAATTATTTCTATAATAAAAATATGAGACAGGGAATAAAATGACTTTCCCAAAATAAATAAATATTGAAGGTTTAATAAAAAATCAAGTAAGATTTCATTTTGGAGTTTTCTCGCTATTTTATTTGAATTTAGGAAAAATTGCACGTTTTCAAAATTGCATTTTAGGGCCAAGAAAATGTTCATCCTGTTCTAAATATTTTATTTAGACGGTGAAAATTGTTTTGGCATTTTTAGATTTTTATTTATTTTTCTAGGTTTTTTCTTAGTTCGGTGGGATTTTATTTAAAAAAAACCTCCTGCGCCCGCCTGGGCCGAAGCCCAGCCGAGCCAGCCCGGCCCGCCCGCGCCACCGCCTCCCCGTCCCGTGCCGCCGCCGGACTCGGGAGAGTCCAAGCCGCCGCCCGACCCCCTCCCCAAGTCGGAGCCGCCGCCTCTTCCCCTTTAAATACCACCCCGGGCCCCCCCTGGAGCCCCAAGTCGCCACAGCCGCAGCCCCTCACCGCCCGCGCCGCCGCTTGCCGCCACCCCGCCGCCTTGCGCCGCCGCCGCAAGCAACCGCCGCCTTGCCCCCCCGCCGCCAGGAGCCGCCGCCCCACCACCCCACGCCGCACACTGCCACCGGAGCCCCGCCGTAACCCCACCGGACCTCGGCTGAGCCTGAGCCGAGGTAGCTGCCCGCCACCCCGGTTTTTCTAAAGAAACCGACCTGCTTTTTTCAGAAAACCCTAGATTCGTTTTTTATAAATAGATCGGTTTTATTTTCCGGTTTATTTATTTAGCGAGCGTTCGCCCATTCGTTTTAATGGACGAATTCGTCATTTAGTTTCAGTTAACGAACGTTCGTTCGTTAATCTGTTCATCAGTTTTTATTTTTCTCGGATTTTTCCGCGGTTATTTCCGATCGCGATTTCTGATCCGATTTTCGTTCTAGTATAACTTTTCGCTCGTTTATCGGAATCAGGCGATTCAAGCGCTTGGAGTTTCGTCTCGAAATCCTCTTTCCATTTAACCAACTCAAACAAGTTTTTGCATCTGTAAAATTTGACTTAGATCTAGATTAGTAAACGAAGTTTGTTTCTTTCACTGTTTGACTTTCGTTGCTTCGTTCGATTTGGTTCTTTTTGCAAACCAGAGTTCTTAAGTTGAACTTTATGGTTAGTTTTCTTATTTGATTTTTACCTGTGCATTAGACGAGTACTTATTGTATGCTTTTTTGTTTGCGATAGAGTACCCGGAGTGCGCCGCTTGCTACTTTGAATCTCTAGGTTTCACGGATCATCAGCAAGGCAAGTAACACTTTGATCATACCTCTTTACTACTCAGTTTTATTGCATTAGATCAATCCTCAAACAATTGCACGATTAGGATCTGATTAATATGTGGTTTTGGGAAGTAGATGAGGTAGAACCTATTACCTGTTTTATTATCAACCCTTGGGAGTTACTTCTACGTTTGCTTATTATGCCATGCTATGCTAGTAGACGTGGATTTGGAGAGTGTATCCATGACAGATGTGAGATTGATAAATTAATGGTTTATTTAAGGTGGAAACTTAAACACACATCTGGGTGGATTGAGGCACCTGGGTATTCCAGCGATTGCCTGTTTTTCTTTATGGACCGCCACCCAGGCTCAAAGGGATCATGAGATTTATTCATACTAGAAACTTCCGTGTGCAGCCACAAGCTACTATGGGCTCTAGCATAGGCGATTAAGCCGTGCGAACTCTTAGAGTGGTAGACTAGTAGATGTAGGGGATGTAGGTTGGTACTGTCTACCCGATCGTAAGGTGCTAGCGCTTCTGAAAGACTATGTCTCGGTCATCCGTTTCTCAAACACCATGTAGTGCGAGAATCCCAACGGAGGAGATCGAGTCTTGTGGGGAAAAGTGCGCAAACCTCGGCAGAGTGTATAAACTAATCATGGTTAGCCGTGTCCCCGGTATGGACGTCTTGAGTATCTAGTACTTGGATTATCATGTGAATCTCATCATGTTACTTTAAATTAATACTGTTGGGTTTTAATGATGATACTAAATTGGGATTGAGAGGGTGTCTACACTCTCAATGTTTAACAACTACCATGATAGTTAAATAAAATTTATTCCTTTGCAGTAGGGAAAAATTGCCTTTACGCAAAACTATAACCATAGAGCTTTCCACCAGCCATATATGCATGTAGTATAGCTTTATTCTTCCATTACTCTCTATGTATTACATTGCCAACATATTCCATGTGCTGACCCGTTTCCAGACTGCAACATTCATGTTGCAGACTTTTCAGACGACGAGTAAGGTGCCTTTAGGTCGTGGTTCTATACTCAGTGATGCCGTTGGAGTTGATGGATTCACTTATCTTCCAAGCCTTCCGCTGTTATCGTTATTAGATGGCCTTAAGCCATATTTATTGTAATAAGTTCTCTTTTGAGACATTCAATGTAATAAGTGTGTGATTGCTACTCTGTTATAAATCCTTCAAGTATTGTGCGTGTCAGCATTACTGATCCAGGGATGACACTAAAGCACAGAGATCAGACTGTTTGAGGTCTGGTTGCTACAAGATGGTATCAGAGCACACGCTGACTATAGGACACGGCCACTAAGCCAAAGCCCTAGATCAATACTCCCTCTTCTCATTTCTGACTCCTCATCTTTTCTACTCTTTTAGGATGGCGGATGCAAGGAACAAGTTCACGCAACCGGATGAAGATACACCCTTTGGACGTCACTTGAAGGAAGTCACTAGATACCTGAACATCGGAGTACCAAGCTTCACTGGAACCTACAATGCCACTTTACCTGAAGAGGAGCGCTGGATGATTCAAGTTCAAGTTCCAGGAAGGACGTTCATGCCCGTCACTGAGCCCATAGAGTTTTCCTTTGATGCACCAACCTGGAGTCTAGGAAAGAGCATGGCAGCCCACATCACGATGGGACGCATTGGAAAAGTCTACCACAAGGATCTCAAGGATACTATCTACCAGATTTGTGGGCGGCGAGATGAGCAATGGGAGATGATCAGCACCAGGAAGGATAGATCAATTGCATCTTTCATCCAGGAGTTAAACCAGCACATTCGACGTCAGGAGAACCAGACGTGCGCAGGCATGATAGACCTGAAGAAGGCCATGACCAAGATCACGGAGCTGGAAGAAGAACTCAAGTCTACACGCGATGGATATGAGGAGGAAATAGCAACACTCATGGAGAAGAATGATGATCTGAAGAAGAAGCTAAAAATATTCATGGGATTTCCCGCAACTGGAGGAGAAGACGAAGATTGCACTTGTCCAGAGAACTACATCATCATCGACGACACCGACTCGGACCCAGACAATAGCGATGATGACTATGTTGATGAAGCCGGAGCAGATATCATGGAGTCTTCATCGGAGCAGTTTTTCTAGTCGACCCCCATATCAGTAGTAGTATTTCCCCATGTATCTAGTATAGCCCGAGCACTTTTCTAACGATATATAGACCGTTGTATGCCCTTGTTTGATTGAATGAAGTGATTTTGTTTGCATTTGCCTCATGTGCATATGGGTAGTGTTTTCCCTCTAGACCTCATTCTATTCTATATTCTCCTCTTTTCTAAACCCCCCAGATGCCTCTGAGACGTGACAATGGATTTGCTTTCCCACCGGAGCTCACTCAGTTGATCCAGCAGCAGAATATGTTGATGCAGTTGCTAGTCCAGAATCAGAATAAGGGGAACAACAACAACAACAACAACCCACCACCGCCACCACCTGTGGATCACTTAACCCGTTTTCTTAGGCTGAATCCGCCGGTGTTCTCTAGTAGCACCGAGCCTATAGTAGCAGATGGTTGGCTCCACAAGATTGGAAGGGAGTTAACCACTACAGGATGTACTGATGCTGAGAAGGTGCGCTTTGCCGCACATCAGTTGGATGGACCAGCAGCATCATGGGACCAATTTCAGCAGGCTTTCCGTACTGCCCATGTGTCAGCAGGAGCTATGGCCATGAAGAAGCGTGAGTTTCGCAACTTGTGCCAAGGAGGACGGACAGTTGGCCAGTATGTGGATGACTTTAGTAAGCTAGCACGTTATGCCCCAGATGATGTTGCTACGGATGCAGCTAAGCAGGAGAAGTTTCTGGAAGGACTGGATGATGAGTTGAGCATGCAGTTGATGGTAGCAAGCTTCAACAACTACCAGGAGTTGGTAGATCACGCTCTTATGATTGAAGGGAAGCAACAGCAGATTGAAAACCGCAAGAGGAAGTATGGACAAGGGAAGTACAATTCCGGAGCTCAGCAAAAGCCACGTTTTACCCCTAAACTGGGAGGACATTTTCAGCATACCCATGGAGGAGGCAGCTCGCACAATCATAATGGCCCCAAGAATGGTAACGGGAATGGAGGAAGCAACGGCCAGAACCGTACCAACCCATCGATGCCAGCCAAGAGAGACCTGAGCCAAGTCACTTGCTATAAGTGCCAGAAGACTGGACATTACGCCAATGAATGTCCTGAAGCCCAGAGTGGAAATGGCAATGTAAGCTCTGGGAAGAAGCCGAACCCTTTCAATAGGGGACAGGTGAACCACGTTAACGTGGAGGAGGTTAAAGCTCAGTCAGATGCAGTAATAGGTAAGTTTTTGGTTAAGACATTTACTGCACTTGTTCTTTTCGATACTGGTGCATCGCATTCATACATCTCAAGGGGATTTGTGGATAAGTATAAACTGCCAACCCAAGCCCCTAGGTCACCCATGTTAGTAACCTCACCTGGAGCAGAGTATATGGCTAATCTATGGTGTGATCGGTTACCATTAAGGATTGGTAACTATGTATTTCCATCGGACCTAATAGTATTGGAATCTCAAGGATTAGATGTGATATTAGGCATGGATTGGTTATCGAAGTATGGAGGGAACATTGAATGCGCCAGTAAGTCAATTTTGCTTACAATGCCAGAAGGAAGAAGGATCAAGTATGTATCTCGGCATGTGCCGAAGAGGACTCAAGTAAATTCCTTATCAGGATTTGTGCAGGAGGAAGTACCAGTGGTGAAGGATTTCCCTGACGTATTTCCGGAGGAGTTTCCAGGCATGCCACCGGATAGAGATATTGAGTTTTTGATTGAGCTTTTGACATGCACAGGACCCATATCTAAGAGACCATACAGGATGCCCGCAAAAGATTTGGAGGAGATTAAGAAGCAGATTAAGGAGTTACTGGATAAAGGTTATATTCGCCCAAGTTCTTCACCTTGGGGATCGCCAGTACTTCTAGTGGAGAAGAAGGATG
Source organism: Triticum urartu (assembly GCF_003073215.2). NCBI lineage: Eukaryota > Viridiplantae > Streptophyta > Magnoliopsida > Poales > Poaceae > Triticum > Triticum urartu. The sequence continues at coordinate 152,097,858 of NC_053028.1, read as the reverse complement.
GATCGTTAAGGATGGTTGTTGATTATCGAGGATTGAACGAAGTAACAATCAAGAACAAGTACCCACTGCCGATGATCAATGATCTGTTTGATCGATTGCAAGGAGCTAAGGTATTTTCCAAGATCGATCTGCGATCAGGATACCATCAGTTGAAGATTCGAGAGCAGGATATACCTAAGACGGCTTTTACCACCAGGTATGAGCTGTACGAGTATACTGTTATGTCATTTGGTCTGACTAACGCACCTGCATATTTCATGAACATGATGAACAAGGTGTTTATGGAGTTTTTGGATAAGTTCGTCGTGGTGTTCATTGATGATATTTTGGTCTACTCAAAGAATGAAGAGGAGCATAAGGAGCATTTGCGTTTAGTACTTGAGAAGCTCAGAGAACATCAATTATATGCCAAGTTCAGTAAATGTGAGTTTTGGCTGAAGGAAGTTGGATTCCTCAGACACGTTATATCCGGAGAAGGTGTAGCAGTAGATCCCACCAAGGTTGTCACTGTGACAAATTGGGAAGCACCAACAACAGTTGGAGAGATTCGGAGTTTTCTTGGACTTGCAGGATACTACCGGAGATTCATTAAGAATTTCTCCAAAAATTGCGAAGCCTATGACGGAGTTGTTGAAGAAGGATACCAAGTTCAAATGGACTGAGGAATGTGAGGCCAGTTTCCAGGAGTTGAAGAAATGTTTGGTTACATCACCAGTATTGATTCTGCCAGATCAGAGCAAGGATTATGAGGTGTATTGCGACACTTCACATCGAGGACTTGGAGCAGTGCTTATGTAGGAGGGAAGAGTTGTTTCGTATGCTTCACGATAGCTGAAACCTCGTGAGTTGAATTATGCCACACATGATTTGGAGTTAGCAGCTGTAGTGCATGCATTGAAGACTTTGAGACATTTTCTCATTGGAAACCATTGTGAAGTATACATGGATCACAAGAGTTTGATGTATATTTTCACGCAGAAGGGGCTAAATCTCAGGCAAAGGAGATGGTTGGAGCTCATCAAGGATTATGGTATGAGATTGCCTTATCATCCCGGAAAGGCTAACGTAGTAGCCGATGCGCTGAGCCATAAGAGCCATGTCAACACATTAATGACGGGAGATTTACCGAAGGTGTTAGCCGAAGACCTTCGTGAGCTATGTTTGGAGATAGTTCCGAAAGGCTATCTAGCAGCATTGGAGATTCAGTCTACTTTGATGGATAAGGTCAGAGAAGCTCAGAAAACTGACAAGGAGGTTGCCTCTATAAAGGAGAAGATGAGCAAGGGTAAAGTTAAAGGATTTCGTGAGGATGAGCACGATACCCTATGGTTTGTAGACCGTGTTTATGTGCCTAACGACCTGGAGATCAGGAAGTTGATTCTGCAGGAGGCCCATGATTCACCATACTCGATTGACCCAGGAAATACCAAGATGTATTTGGATTTGAAGGGTACTTTCTGGTGGACCGGAATGAAGAAGGATATTGCGGAGTATGTAGCAGTTTGTGATGTATGTCAGAGAGTAAAGGCAAAGCATCAGAAGCCAGCAGGATTGCTACAACCATTGCCGATACCCGAATGGAAGTGGGATAAGCTAGGCATGGATTTCATCACGGGATTACCCAGGACCCGTTCAGGCTATGACTCGATATGGGTTGTAGTCGATCGCTTGACGAAGGTAGCTCGTTTCATCCCAGTAAAGACCACCTACACCAGTGCTAAGTTGGCAAAGATATACATGACCAGGATCGTATGTCTGCATGGAGTTCCGAGGAGCATTGTATCAGATAGAGGAACCCAGTTTACCTCAAAGTTCTGGAATCAATTGCACGAAACTTTGGGTACCAGGCTAGAGTTTAGTACAGCTTTTCATCCGCAGACAGATGGACAAACCGAGAGAGTCAATCAGATTTTGGAGGATATGCTGAGAGCTTGTGCGCTAGATTATGGATCTAGTTGGGACAACAATTTGCCATATCCAGAGTTCTCCTACAACAACAGTTATCAATCTAGTTTGAAGATGACCCCTTTCGAAGCCTTGTACGGAAGAAGGTGCAGAACACCATTGTCGTGGGATGAAGTTGGAGGCGTCCAGTTGTTTGGACCGGATTTGATTAAGGAGTCTGAACAAAAAGTGAAATTGATTCGCGATAGTCTCAAGGTAGCCCAGTCCAGGCAGAAGAGCTACGCGGATTCTAAACGCAAGGAGACAGTTTACGAAGTCGGAGACCGAGTTTATCTTCGAGTATCTCCACTTCGGGAGTTAAGCGCTTTGGAGTTAAAGGAAAGTTAGCGCCACGTTTTTTGGGACCATACAAAGTTTTGGAGCATATGGGAGAAGTTGCCTACAAGTTGGAGTTTCCCGAAGGATTGTCGGGAGTTCACGACGTGTTCCACGTCTCCCAGTTGAAGAAGTGCCACGCAGAGTTGGCGGACATACCGCTGAGAGATACAGTGCTGCTGGAAGCAATTCGGTTGGATAGTGATTTGACCTATGAGGAGAAACCAGTCAAGACTCTTGAGTATGCCGGCCGAGTCACCCGCAGCAAGGTTATCAAGTTTTCCAAAGTTCAGTGGAGCCACCACACCGAGGATGAAGCCACCTGGGAGCGAGAGGAAGAACTGCTGAAGGACCACCCTCACCTATTTTCTAGCCAACCCGAATCTCGAGGGCGAGATTCATCTTAAGGGGGGTAGGTTTGTAACATCCCAAATTTTCAATTTGGAATGTTATACATTAGGTCATCACTACATATCATATTTTATTTGCTTTTGGCCTGATCCAGAATTTCTACGCAACTCAAGGACCCACGGAGAGAGTTGGGGATTTCGTTATTTTCATATTTGGGTTTTTCTCAAATTTTGAAAATAGGTTCATTGATTTTATTTATTCTATCTTCAATTATTTCTATAATAAAAATATGAGAGAGGGAATAAAATGACTTTCCCAAAATAAAGAAATATTGAAGGTTTAATAAAAAAATCAAGTAAGATTTTATTTCCGAGTTTTCTCGCTATTTTATTTGAATTTAGGAAAAATTGCACGTTTTCAAAACTGCATTTTTGGGCCAAGAAAATGTTCATCCTGTTCTAAATATTTTATTTAGACGGTGAAAATTTGTTTTGGCATTTTTAGATTTTTATTTATGTTTCTAGGTTTTTTTCTTAGTTCGGCGGGATTTTTTTTAAAAAAAAACCTCCCGCGCGCCCGACTGGGCCGAAGCCCAGCCGAGCTAGGCCGGCCGGCTCGCCCGCGCCACCGCCTCCCCGTCCCGTGCCGCCGCCGGACTCGGGAGAGTCCGAGCCGCTGCCGCCGCCCCACCCCCTCCCTAAGTCGGAGCCGCCGCCGCCCGACCCCCTCCCCAAGTCGGAGCTGCCACCGCCTCTCCCCCTTTAAATACCACCCCAGGCCCCCCTGGAGCGCCAAGTCGCCGCAGCCGCAGCCCCTCGCCGCCCGCCCCGCCTTGCGCCGCCGCCGCAAGCACCGCCGCCCGCCGCCTTGCGCCCCCGCCGCCAGGAGCCGCCGCCCCACCACCCCACACCGCACACCGCCACCGGAGCCCCGCCGTAACCCCGCCGGACCTCGCCGGAGCCCGAGCCGAGGTAGCCGCCCGCCACCCTGGTTTTTCTAAAGAAACCGATCTGCTTTTTTCAGAAAACCCTAGATTCGTTTTTATAAATAGATCGGTTTTATTTTCCGGTTTATTTATTTAGCAAGCGTTCGCCCGTTCGTTCGTTTTAACGAACGAATTCGTCGTTTAGTTTCAGTTAACGAACAGTCGTTCGTTAATCTATTCATCAGTTTTTATTTTTCTCGGATTTTTCCGCGGTTATTTCCGATCGCGATTTCTGATCCGATTTTCGTTCTAGTATAACTTTTCGCTCGTTTATCGGAATCAGGCGATTTAAGTGCCTGGAGTTTCGTATCGAAATCCTATTTCCATTTAACCAACTCAAACAAGTTTTTGCATCTGTAAAATTTGACTTAGATCCAGATTAGTAAACAGAGTTTGTTTCTTTCGCCGTTTGACTTTCGTTGCTTCGTTCGATTTGGTTCTTTTTGCAAACCAGAGTTCTTAAGTTGAACTTTCTGGTTAGTTTTATTATTTGAGTTTTACCCGTGCATTAGACGAGTACTTATTGTATGCTTGTTTGTTTACGATAGAGTACCCGGAGTGCACCGCTTGCTACTTCGAATCTCTAGGTTTCACAGATCATCAGCAAGGCAAGTAACACTTTGATCATACCTCTTTACTACCCAGTTTTATTGCATTAGATCAATCCTCAAACAATTGCATGATTAGGATCTGATTAATATGTGGTTTTGGGAAGTAGATGAGGTAGAACCTATTACCTGTTTTATTATCAACCCTTGGGAGTTACTTCTACGTTTGCTTATTATGCCATGCTATGCTAGTAGACATGGATTGGGAGAGTGTATCCATGACAGATGTGAGATTGATAAATTAATGGTTTATTTAAGGTGGCAACTTAAACACACATCTTGGTGGATTGAGGCACCTGGGTATTCCAGCGATTGCCTGTTTTTCTCTATGGACCGCCACCCAGGCTCAAAGGGATCATGAGATTTATTCATACTAGAAACTTCCGTGTGCAGCCACAAGCTACTATGGGCTCTAGCATAGGCGATTAAGCCGTGCGAACTCTTAGAGTGGTAGACTAGCAGATGTAGGGGATGTAGGTTGGTACTGTCTACCCGATCATAAGGTGCTAGCACTTCTGAAAGACTATGTCTCGGTCATCCGTTTCTCAAACACCATGTAGTGCGAGAATCCTAACGGAGGAGATCGAGTCTTGTGGGGAAAAGTGCGCAAACCTCTGCAAAGTGTATAAACTAATCATGGTTAGCCGTGTCCCCGGTTATGGACGTCTTGAGTATCTAGTACTTGGATTATCATGTGAATCTCATCACGTTACTTTAAATTAATACTATTGGGTTTTAATGATGATACTAAATTGGGATTGAGAGGGTGTCTACACTCTCAATGTTTAACAACTACCATGATAGTTAAATAAAATTTATTCCTTTGCAGTAGGGAAAAATTGGCTTTACGCAAAACTGTAACCATAGAGCTTTCCACCAGCCATATATGCATGTAGTATAGCTTTATTCTTCCATTACTCTCTATGTGTTACATTGCCAGCATATTCCATGTGCTGACCCATTTTCAGGCTGCAACGTTCATGTTGCAGACTTTTCAGACGATGAGTAAGGTGCCTTTAGGTCGTGGTTCTATACTCAGTGATGCCGTTGGAGTTGATGGACTCACTTATCTTCCAAGCCTTCCGTTGTTATCGTTATTAGATGGCCTTAAGCCATATTTATTGTAATAAGTTCTCTTTTGAGACATTCGATGTAATAAGTGTGTGATTGGTACTCTGTTATAAATCCTTCAAGTACTGTGCGTGTCAGCATTACTGATCCAGGGATGACACTAAAGCACAGAGATCAGACTGTTTGAGGTCTGGTCGCTACACCGATGAAGAGCCACCAAGAGACGCTCCAGTGCATCCTTGTGAGTGGCCTTCTGAAATTTTATGGATCGAGCGGGAATTAAAGAAGAATTTAACGCATATTTGTGTAGTGCCGGTCTTGAGGACTTTGAGGCAGACAATTGCCCCCAGTATCATGATCTCACAAGCTCTTTTGTGAGGAGGTTTGAGTATTCATCTTCGCGTAATTCTCCTTCAGTCATGTTTGATCTTTATGACAAATCTTATACCATGGACTTAGAGGATTTCACTTTTGCTTGCAAACTTCCACAATGGGGTAGTGTTAGGGATCCCCCTAAATCTGAATTTAGAAACTTTCTTGCTAGTATAACTGTAGGGGAATCTAGAGATATAACGCAAGCTACCATAGGGAGCATTCACTTTCCTGCTATACATTATTTTGCTCTCTTCATAGGTAGGTGCATAAATGCTAAGGATGAAGCATGTCACATGTGTGTCCCTGACCTTAGCATTCTCAGGAGTGCTGTGTCAGGAGACCAATCTTATCATATGGGAGCCATTGTAGCTCGTAGGTTGCATCATAATAGATATAATGGAGATTTCTTTGGAGGAATTTATGCAACCCGCTTAGCTAGATTTCTTGAGATAGACGTTCATGAAGGAGACATGGAGTTGCCTCCTGCTTATTTAGATTTTGATTCTATGGTCTCTCACCATTTTGTCGAGAGGAACGAATCGCCTCTCCAGTACCGACTAATCTTTGACAGACGCCGTGCTGTCCGTATTACTCTCCCTGCTCCTGCTTTCTTTGATTATCAGGCAAGAGGAGGATATACTATTACTAGAGAGGAGGCAGATGAGTACGAGAGGAGAGCGGAGGCCGCTCGTCGCCACACTGCAGCTCAGGAGGCGATAGCCGCTGCATCGCAGTACGACCCCAACTATTATTATGGATATCAGTCAGGCCAGCCGTGGCCATAGACCAACTTAGGCCAAAAGCCTAAGCTTGGGGGAGTACGTATTTCTCACCGACATTACATTTATGTTCACACACACTCATTGCTAGATGTCGGTGCTCATACTTTTTCACTGTATCATCCATGCTAGTTTATTTTCTTTTATGCTTTCTTCTTGTGTGTTTAATAAACCTTAAGAAAAAACCAAAAAATTAGTTGTAGATTTTAATTAATTTACTTTCCATTCTTGTAGTAGTAATTAAAAAGAAAACCCAAAAATATTTCCTGTTCTTCTTTTGCTTGTTGGGAGCTTTCCCTTGTAAATAGTTTTATTTCTTTTCTTTTCTTTGGGGGTCAGTAGGAGAAGACCATGATTAAATTGTTGAAGTGGCTCTTATATGCTTTATTGTTGATTTAACCAAGAGCCCATATTGCTTTGTCTTCTCCTGTTTATTAAATGCTCGCAGATTCCAGCTTAGTCCAATGCACGCGCACTCTTATTGTTATTCACATCGTTCGGTCGTGCAAGTGAAAGGCAATTATGATGATATATGATGGACTGACTGAGATGAGAAAAGCTGGTATGAACTCGACCTCTTTTGTTTTTGTAAATATGATGAGTTCATCATTCTTGATTCAGCTTGTTATGAATAAACATGCTTGCAATGACAATTAGAGATCATAGTTGCTTGTGCCATGCTTGATTAGCTATGAGTTATAATGGTTTACCTTGCATGCCAACATGCTATTAAAATGGTTATGATGTGGTATGATGGGGTGGTATCCTCCTTTGAATGATTTAAGTGACTTGACTTGGCACATGTTCGCGCATGTAGTTGAAACAAATCAACGTAGCCTTCACGATATTTATGTTCATGGTGGATTATATCCTACTCATGCTTGCATCCAATGTTTATTAATTTTAATGCATGTACATGGCTGTTGTCGCTCTCTAGTTGGTCACTTCCCAGTCTCTTGCTAGCCTTCACCTGTACTAAGCGGGAATACTGCTTGTGCATCCAATCCCTTAAACCCCAAAGTTATTCCAGATGAGTCCACTATACCTTCCTATATGCGGTATCTACTTGCCATTCCAAGTAAATTTGTATGTGCCAAACTCTAAACCTTCAAATAATCATCCTGTTTTGTATGCTCGAATAGCTCATGTATCAACTAGGACTGTCTGTATCTTCCATGTTAGGCGGGTTATTCTCAAGAGGAGTGGACTCCGCTCCTCACTCACGAGATAAATGGCTGGTCACCGGGATGCCCAATCCCATGCTTTATGCAAACTAAATCAAAAATAATTGCAAAACGAAACTCCCCCGGGACCTGATGTATGTTGGAGGCACTCGTTGTTTCGATCAAGCCATGGATTGATGTTTGTTGGTGGAGGGGGAGTATAAACTTTACCATTCTGTTTGGGAACCGCCTATAATGTGTGTAGCATGGAAGATATTGCCATCTCTTGGTTGTTATGTTGACAATGAAAGTATACTGCTCAAAATATTATTCACCTCTATTTCAAAACCGAGCTCTGGCACCTCTACAAATCCCGGCTTCCCTCTGCGAAGGGCCTATCTATTTACTTTTATGTTGAGTCATCATCCTCTTATTAAAAAGCACTAGCTGGAGAGCGCAACTGTCATTTGCATTTATTACTGTTTATTTATATTGGGTGTGACTATGATTGGTTCTCTTTTACCATGAATTGCAATGTCTAGTCAGTCCTTGATCTTTAAAGGTGCTCTGCATTTATGTTTTGCGGTCTCAGAAAGGGCTAGCGAGATACCATCTTTTTATATCATATTATGATTGTTTTGAGAAAGTGTTGTCATCCGAGATTTATTATTATGGCTTGCTAGTTGATTATGCTATTGATATGGGTAATCATGAGACCTGAGAATTATTGCAAGTGTGGTTAGTTATAATCTTTGCTGAAAACTTGAATGCTAGATTGACATATTTACAACAACAAGAGCAAACAGAGTTTGTAAAAGTTTTTCTTTATTTCTTTCAGTTTGTCAACTGAATTGCTTGAGGACAAGCAAGGGTTTAAGCTTGGGGGAGTTGATACGTCTCCATCGTATCTACTTTTCCAAACACTTTTGCCCTTGTTTTGGACTCTAACTTGTATGATTTGAATGGAACTAACCCGGACTGACGCTATTTTCAGCAGAATTGCCATGATATTGTTTTATGTGCAGAAAACAAAAGTTCTCGGAATGACCTGAAACTCCATGGAATATCTTACAATAAATAATAAAAAGTCCTCGCCAAAGATGAAGACCAGGGGGGCCACACCCTTGCCACGAGGATGGGGGGTGCCCCCCCCTAGGGCGCGCCCCCTACCTCGTGGCCCCCCTGGAGACCTCCCGACTCCAACTCCAACTCTATATAACTGCTTTTGGGGAGAAAAAAATAGAAGAGAAGATTTCATCGCGTTTTACGATATGGAGCTGCCGCCTAGCCCTAAAACCTCTCGGGAGGGCTGATCTGGAGTCCGTTCGGGGCTCCGGAGAGGGGGATTCATCGCCGTCATCATCATCAACCATCCTCCATCACCAATTTCATGATGCTCACCGCAGTGCGTGAGTAATTCCATCATAGGCTTGCTGGACGGTGATGGGTTGGATGAAATTTATCATGTAATCGAGTTAGTTTTGTTAGGGTTTGATCCCTAGTATCCACTATGTTCTGAGATTGATGTTGGTATGACTTTGCTATGCTTAATGCTTGTCACTAGGGCCCGAGTGCCATGATTTCAGATCTGAACCTATTATGTTTTCGTCAATATATGAGAGTTCTTGATCCTATCTTGCAAGTCTATAGTCACCTGTTATGTGTTATGATCCGTTAACCCCGAAGTGACAATAATCGGGATACTTACCGGTGATGACCGTAGTTTGAGGAGTTCATGTATTCAGTATGTGCTAATGCTTTGTTCCGGTTCTCTATTAAAAGGAGGCCTTAATATCCCTTAGTTTCCATTAGGACCCCGCTGCCACGGGAGGGTAGGACAAAAGATGTCATGCAAGTTCTTTTCCATAAGCACGTATGAATATATTCGGAATACATGCCTACATTACATTGACGAATTGGAGCTAGTTCTGTGTCACCCTATGTTATGACTGTTACATGATGAACCACATCCGGCATAATTATCCATCATTGATCCGATGCCTACGAGCTTTCCATCTACTGGTTTACGCTTATTTATTTTCCCGTTGCTATTGTTATAATCACTACAAAATACCAAAAACATTACTTTGCTTTCATTACTCTTTTGTTACCGTTACCATCACTATCGTATTACTTTGCTACTAAACACTCTGCTGCAGATACTAAGTTTCCAGGTGTGGTTGAATTGATAACTCAGCTGCTAATACTTGAGAATATTATTTGGCTCCCCTTGTGTCGAATCAATAAATTTGGATTGAATACTCTACCCTCGAAAGGTGTTGCAATCCCCTATACTTGTGGGTTATCAGAGGGCAGTTCCCCTGGCGGAATCGCTCTACCGGAGGGCAAAAGTGCTCATGCCCAAGTTCCGCCTCGAGACGGCGGCACTCTGTCCTGAAAGTCCTCCTCTTATTTTTTCTAGGTAAAAATGACTTATATACCAGAAGATGGGCACCGGAGGTGGGCCTGGGTGAGCACAACCCACCAGGGCGCGCCTGGGCTCCCTGGCTCGCCCAGGGGGGTTGTGCCCACCTGGTGGCCCCCTCTGGTACTTATTTGCTCCTATATTCTTCATTTATTTCATAAAAATTCTTCGTGAAGTTTCAGCTCGTTTGGAGTTGTGCAGAATAGGTAGCCTGACGTAGCTTTTCCAGGTCTAGATTTCCAGCTACCGGAATTCTCTCTCTTTGTGTGTACCTTGAAAATTATGAGAAAAAGGCATTAGAATTACTCTAAAAAGCATTATTATGCATAAAAACAACATAAATAACAGTAGGAAAACATGATGCAAAATGGACGTATCTCCTAGCTTGAACTATGCGAATTTCATGTGTATTTGTATTTGAACCATAGAGAACATAATTGATCTAAAAATTTAAAAGTACCATGGTCCCAAAATGAACTCGGTAGATCACTGCCACTGCTTTGAGAAACTAAAATGCAAAAGGGCACACATGCTAGCAAGCTGCAATGAAAACATAAGAAAATAATAAAGAATGTGAACTCAACCATCACAAAATGACCATTTCCTCTCTTTCTAATAAGAACCGTGAAAAAGGAAGTACATCCTTCTCTGGTAGGCACATTATCTCAAAGCAAAGCTAGACAAGGTAACATTCTTTCTATGGATTTTCCCCATGGCATTTAATTATCTATGACATGACAAATCAAATTTCATTGTATTTCAAATATGTAATAAGCATGCCCACTGCTGCACCATTAGATTTTTATTGCATCATTAGTTAATTTTCATTGGCGGGAGAGGCGATAACATACTACTCAGCGTATTTGTTAGAGCAGATTGTAGCGTCTGGACTTGCAAGTGGAAATATATATAGAACTGCCTAGTTATGCTGTCTCGAGATTGAGTTCCCTGAAATCTGCAATATGTCTGGTTCTGTTCAGATTAATAGGCCAGCACCTTAAGTTCTCCTTCTCAGATATATTGCTTATTTATTACAAGGTTGAGAGGGTTTGCTTGAATATGAAGATTCTTAGTTGCGAATCTTGAATATGAATGAGATACTTAAAATGAACTTGTTGATCCACTTTCTTATTTCCTTTTTTGACCTTTAAGCATATGTTTTTGAAAATTGCCTTGTTACTGTTCTTTCAAAATAATAATCATGAGAAGCAACTTGTTATGTGCTGTTATAAAGAATGTTTACTTTTGTTTATAGAAGGATTTACCCTTCTTATAATGCAACAAGCTGGACAACAAATCGATCAGTCGTGGTACTTCAATTATTTTCGGTCAATGAAGAAATTGAGCCGGCAAGAGGAAATATTGTGCATCTCAACATAGATTAAGGTACCTGCTATCTCTAATTGTTGTTTCTTCAGTGTTGTTCATTCTGATCCAGGCTTCCAAAGTATAAATATTCTAGAAACATTATTTTGGCTTCAAACACAAGATTATCTTAATTTAGTCTACTCATTGGTATGATTCATTCTTTCACATCTGCTTCCTTGTTGGCGTTGTTCAATGTTTAGTGCAAACATCCAGAATTGGCACGTATGAACTGTAGAGAGTACTTTTGGTGCCAGAGTCAGTAGTAAGTTAAACCGAGGTTGCTTTGTGCTACCTGTATATGCTAACTAGATTATTACCATCTCATGTCGAGGTATGAAAGAACCAAACATCACTGTGATTTCGGTTTGGCATCACATTATCAAGTCATTTTGTTTTGTGGATAGTTGCCATGTGGTAGTATCATAAGTAGCTAAATATATGGTTTCCCTTCATTTATTTGCAGATTAAACATTCTGGAGATGTTCTGTAGATGATATTTACCGTGAAAGGACCTGCTTAGCAGTAGCGTTGTAGCAGATTTACTATTTGAACTGATTATGTAATTTTGATTGAACGATTTCACTAAGTTTGCTTCTTCTATATTCTTTAGTATTTACCTGATCATCCTGATGGCAAGAAAAAAAATGGTTACACAGGTTTAGATTTGAAATACAATTCATATTTAATAATTTACTTTATTTGTTCACCTTTTGGAATCTTCAGACCTCTGTGATTTATGAGATGAGATTTGAGCAATGTTTGATGTTGCTAATCACACGATGTTGTCGATGTTCATCTCATAGCCTTGGCTACCCTTTTATGCAAAACCTACAGGAGGAGAACGACACGATGAGCAATGATTTAGCATCATTTTGCCAAACTACAATTTAGTTAGCTGACAACAATTATTACATTTGCTCTGTTCTTGATCGATCATTGCCTGTTTCTTTATAGGAGGCTAGGATTTTGTATTTCTCATGAAAGAAACACATGAACTAAGCATCCCCAAACTAATCAATTTTACAGCGATACAATGAAAAAGCGGCGCGGCAAAGCGCGTGCCAACTTCTAGTTCTTGCTGTAATATCGAGGAACTCCAATTTCTGATTTTTGTGAAGCTAGGCCGACGCTGTTCCTCGTCTCCGAGTCTTGGAGCAGAACCGTTCGGGCCAGCTTCTCGAAACGATTTTAGGAAGCTGTCTCTTTCTTGGAACTTCCGAACAGGGCCTAAGAGTTCGCCCAACCCCGTGCGTTTCAAACGGGGCCTTTTCCATTTCCGTTGGGTTTATGCAGGTTTCTCATGTTTTTTATTGGTGCTACTAGCAAAAATGTAGTCTTCCTGAGAAAAAAATAGAAGAGTCACACATTTTTGTCTGTCCTCGTCTTCTCGCCCTGTATGCCGCACACCCGTGCATTACAACAGATAAAAAATCATCGCACTTCTAAAGCTTTGTGAAAATGGTGTGTTACAATGGGATAAAAATTCCTCATACTCATATGTTTTGGATGGGGAGGTTGACCCCCCTTAGCAACAAATTCTTCCTATGGCTGGCTTCTCTTGATTGGTGCTGGACGGCGTAGTCGTGCGCGTCACGGCCTCGCGCATGATCCAGAGTGCATCTCCTATTCCCAGGAGCTCAAGACTATCGACCATCTCCTCGCTGATTGTGTCTTCTCGCGGATCACTAGGCATGAAATTCTTTCATCGTGTCGGCTGGTTGCACCACCCATGCTTGGCTTAACCAACTTCTTCGACTGGTGGCTTCAGGCCATGGAGGCATCTCTGGAAAGCCTTAGGAAAGGCCTCAACTCCATCATCGCTTTCGCCGCATGGGCTATCTGGAAGCACCGGAATGCAGCCATTTTCGACGGTGTCCAACCCTCCACCAATGACCTTGTACAGCTGAACAAGGACAACGCGTGCCGGTGGGCCAAGGCCGGCGATAGAGGATTAGATAGAATTATTCTTGTAACCTGACCGTACCATTTGGAGGCTGAGCACCCTCCTCCGTTGCTCACTTTGCACTCTCTCGGACGCCGTTGCGTGCACGTTCATGAGGGCGGCACCATGCATTCTCTTTTCCACCTATCAATGAAATGATACGCCGCTCAACGTATTCACGAAAATAATATGTTTTGGATGGGAGGGAGTAATAAATATGGCCCAAGTGATAATTTGATTATGTGCTAAATATTTAACGGATGATCGGCATTTTTTATGCGTTCCATATAATTCCGTTTCAATTAGATAGCTTTCCTTCCTTATTTCTTTTATTGTTCCCGGTTCTTGTAATAAATACAACCACCTATGACACTCCTCACTCCCCACTATGAAGGTAGTAATATAGAACAGTGTCACATGCATGACATTAGGCTAGTCATAGTGAGAAGTAACTTAGAGTAGTAACATAGAGAAGCGGATTTGTAGCACTCGGGTGCTCCACACCCCTATACGAACATTAAATTCAGAAAAAATACCAAGAAATTTGAAAAACCCTCCAAGATTTTGGGATATCAAACCTGGGCTCCCGATCTACTCCCTTGTGAAATTTCGTGAAAAATAGGAGGAAACATATTCGTGGCAAAAAAACAAAAATTTCTTGTGTATAGAAAAAAACTGTTTGGATGGATGTTTGTTCGAACAATATTTCCTTCGCCACGGACACGTTTCCTAGTATTTTTTTCACAAAATTTTGCACATGAGTAGATTGAGAACCCAGATTTGATATCCCCCCAAATTTTAGATCTTTTTGAATTTTTAGTATTTTTTACATTTAATATCCGTATAGGGGTGTGAAGTACCCAGGAGGTTCTGTGTATTTTTCAGTAATATAGGGATTACATGCATATGTTACTACTCCATGTTATTATCTTCATAGTGGATGGTATCATAGGTGTGGTAACATCGGGATCCTCATTTATTATTTTGTAGGATCTATAGTAGAACTTCAACATTGTGGTCTCTGTGTGGCATGGGGCATGTATCAATCTAAATTTTTAGTCCCAGCAAAAAAACTATTTTTTTGCTTGTTTGTGTAAATACATGAACACAACATATAATTGATCCATAATAAATAATAAAGTGCCTGTGACGCCCGGATAATTAAGCTACAGTGAACCTCTGCTAATGATGTCACGTCACTTTGATTTCTGTTGCTAATCTCGCGTTAGTTCGAAATCCATTCAAATTTAAATTCAAAATCCAGCAAACAATAAAAGTTTTCAAATATTAAAACCAAAATGTTCGGAGTGAACCAGATATTGCATAGGTAATTATGGTGGAGGAACCACACATTTATAAAATGCTTAAAAACTCTAACATGAATAAAACAACTGCATAACCAATTTAATAAATGCCTTTTATTAATTATAAAATGTTAAACTACTTATTTAGGGGTTTGAACTTTTTGTAGCAAAGGTATAATTAGTGATACTAATTTAGGTACAGCTTTTATGTTTTTATAAAACTAAAATGAGATGAAACTAGAAATAAAACAGGAAAGAAAAATAAGAAAAGAGAAAAGCCAGATAGAGCAAAAGAAACAAAGGCCCCAACCCCCCTCACCTGGGCCTCGATCACCCGAAGGCTAGCCCACACCCCTTCATCCCCTTCCTCCCTGTTCACGCATCCCCCGTGGATGCAGAGCATCCGTCCACGGCGCCGATGGCCACGGGGCGGCCATCCGGCAGCTCCCTGACGCCTACAAGACCTGCCCCGCGGCGCCCTGAACCCTAGATTGCCTCCCCTCCTAGCTCTTGCCCCTCTCCCTCTCGATTTTCCTCGCGCCCGAGCTATTGTCAACGCGCTCATCGTCGTCTTCGTCGTCACTATGTCCATCGGACAGCGTTCGCCGTTCCAAGGTCTCCAGGAGACGCGCCTCCGTCGTCCACTTCACCTGCGAGGGCAAGTTCGAGCTGAAGGCCCCCGCTCGTCGCCAACGGACGTCGTCCTCAAGCCCGGCCGCCCCTGTTCGGCGGCGGATTCATCGCGTCCCAACCTCCCCCGGCCTCCCCGACCTCGCCACCGACCACCTCTGTGAGCCCCGGGCCGATTCCCCTCCTTTTCCCGTTGATCCACCGCCGTAGCAGCCATTGCTCGAGCTCGCGCTCACCCCCCATCCGTCGCGCCCCCAGAACAGCCGCGCCCACCCGCATGTGTGCGCCCGCTCTTGCCCAACCCTGCACTGCTGCTGCTTGCTACGGCCGCTGCCGCCTCCGACCGCCGCTCCTCGCGCCCGCAGCCGCTCTTGCCCGCTGCTGCTTTGTGTTGCTCCGCCGCCGCTGCTTCGTGTTGCTCTGCCACTGCTATACTGCCGCTGTAGCCGCCAGGCCCCACGCGCCCGCTGCCGAGCCCCGATGGTCGCCGTCCCGCACCCCATCACCTTAGCCGCCTGTCCGCGTCGCCGGCGCCTGGCCGCGCCGGCCAGGGTCGCCGCCGCCCCCGCCTCCCAGCACCCTGGCCACCCACTGGCCGCCGGCGCCCTCCCGCGCGAGCGTGCAGCCCGACCAAAGAGGCCATCAGACTTTGTGGATCTGAGGCCGGCCTAAATTTCAATTAGGGCCTAAACGGGACTAATGCACTAACCCCCCTAGCTAATCAGTGCATGACATGTGGGCCTTCACTGTTAATTAAACTAGCTAAAAAACTAAGTTAAATATCAGCCTATGACAGGTGGACCCCTGTCCAGTTTGACCAAGTTAAACTGCTGACTGGACTAGCCTAGTCATTGACAGGAAGGTCCCACTGGACCCCTCTGACTGGTCAAACTGACCAGTCAACTGCTGACTGGGCCATTGACCTGGTCCCACTGTCAGCATCTGGTGCATTGCCGGGTGCATTGGACTGGGTGCACCTAGCATTTTCATGTATATTTTCGAATTAACTTTAATCCCAGGAATTTCCAGAAAAGGAATAAAACTTTGAAAATCAATATAAAATAATCCGTAATTAGGATGAAAATACTTTGTACATGAAAGTTGCTCAGAACGACGAGATGAATCCGGATACGCAACCCGTTCGTCCGCTACACATCCCTAGCATAGAAAACACGCAACTTTTCACCTCCGGTTCATCTATCCGAAACGCGAAACTCCGGGGATACTTTCCCGGATGTTTTCCCCCTTCGTCTGTATCACCTATCCCTGCGTTAGCTCACCCCTGTCACCGCGTATTTCCTTGTTATATTTTGTGATGCTATTGATTACTCTGTTATTTATTTGTTTCCCCTTCGTTACTTCTTTCCGGTAGACTCCGAGACCGCTGCCGATATCCGTGTGTTCGACTACATCGAGGATGGCCCCTCCTTCTTGCCAGAGCAACCAGGCAAGCCCCACTGGATCACCAGATATCGCCTATTCTTCTCTCTACTGCTTGAATTAGATTAGTGTAGCGTGTTACTGCTTTCAGTTAATCCTATACTGCTGCATAGCCTGTCCTTGCTACTACTGTTGTTACCTTTACCTGCTATCCTACTTCTTAGTATAGGATGCTAGTGTTCCATCAGTGGCCCTACACTCTTGTCTGTCTGCCAAGCTATACTACTGGGCCGTGATCACTTCAGGAGGTGATCACGGGCATATACTATATACTTACACTGTTACATTACCAGTGATACTGTTTGGAGATGGGGGCTGAAGGGGCAGGTGGCTCCATCCAGGTAGTGGTGGGCCTGAGTTCCCGACGGCCCCTGACTGTTACTTTTTGGCGGAGCGACAGGGCAGGTTGAGACCACCTAGGAGAGAGGTGGGCCTGGCCCTGGTCGGCGTTCGCGAATACTTAACACGCTTAACGAGATCTTGGTATTTGATCTGAGTCTGGCCACTGGCCTATATGCACTAACCATCTACGCGGGGACAGTTATGGGCACTTGACGTTGTGGTATCAGCCGAAGCCTTCTTGACATCAGTGACTGAGCGGCGCGCGCCGGGTTGGACCGCATAACGCAACTTCCTTTGTAATGGAGGTTGCTAGATCTGCTCACCGGCCACGTTCGCAACGTGCAGGTGTGCAATGGGCGATGGGCCCAGACCCCTGTGCCATAGGATTTAGACCGGCGTACTGACCTCTCTGTTGTGCCTAGGTAGGGCTGCGACGTGTTGATCTTCCGAGGCCGGGCATGACCCAGAAAAGTGTGTCCGGACAAAGAGGATCGAGCGTGTAGGGAAATGTGGTGCACCCCTGCAGGAAAGTTGATCTATTCGAATAGTCGTATCCCTCGGTAAAAGGACGACCCGGAGTTGTACCTTGACCTCATGACAACTAGAACCGGATACTTAATAAAGCACACCCTTCCAAGTGCCAGATACAACCGGTGATCGCTCTCTCACAGGGCGACGAGGGGAGGATCATCGGTTAGGATTATGCTATGCGATGATACTTGGTGAACTTACCATCTACTCTCTTCTCCTGCTGCAAGATGGAGGTTACCAGAAGCGTAGTATTCGATAGGACTAGCTATCCCCCTCTTATTCCGGCATTCTGCAGTTCATTCCACATATGATAGCCTTTTCCATTTGATACGAATGCATACATATGTAGTGTAGCTCCTTGCTTGCGAGTACTTTGGATGAGTACTCACGGTTGCTTTGCTCCCTCTTTTCCCGCTTTCTATACCCAATTGCTGCGACCAGACGATGGAGCCCAGGAGCCACACGCCACTGTCGATGACGACTACTACAACTCGGGAGGTGCCTACTACTACGTGCAGCCCGCTGACAACGACCGGGAGTAGTTTAGGAGGATCCCAGGCAGGAGGTCTGCGCCTCTTTCGATCTGTATCCCAGTTTGTGCTAGCCTTCTTAAGGCAAACTTGTTTAACTTATGTCTGTACTCAGATATTGTTGCTTCCGCTGACTCGTCTATGATCGAGCTCTTGTATTCGAGCCCTCGAGGCCCCTGGCTTGTAATATGATGCTTGTATGACTTATTTTATTTGTAGAGTTGAGTTATGATATCTTCCCGTGAGTCTCTGATCTTTATCGTACATGTTTGCGTGTATGATTAGTGTACGGTCAAATCGGGGGCATCACAGTGCCAATATAATAGTATTAAAGTATATAAAACATTTTAGCATTACATGGACCAAGACAACCAAATAATCTACCGTGCCCAAACTTTTTCCATATATGCTCAATCAAATCAATTTTTAGAGCTCTATGTGTTGGACGATTCTAGCATCTCTTTAAGCACCTGGGCAAATACATGCATGTCACCGTGAACAAATATTGATGCAAAGGCAATAGATTAGCTTGCTTGCTCGTTCAAATCAATAATATTGCCTGCCTCTTCTTTTTCATCATCGACTATCATGTTGTGTAGAATGATGCAAGCTGTCAGATATCGCCAGTGGTGGAGCTTCATGGGGGCCAGCCTGGGCAGTGCCCCCTCCCCCCCAGCCCAAGAAAAAAATCACCTACTACTAGTTAGTTTTTGTGATGCAAGTTCAGTAAAAACATGCTAAACCTCATAATTATGCCCCCTTAGCCCATTGCCCCTCCAAAGATTTGGCCCAAGCTCCGTCACTGGATATCGCCCCGTTCATATAAACGAGTTGGACGGTGTAGAATGGTCCATCGTGCCTAGAGCACACCAAATGCGCGTTCCACATCCTTCCTTACCCCCTTCTTGATGTGCGGCAAATAACTTTTGCTTTTCAGTTTGTGCCATCGGTCGGACTGATGAGCGGACCAACACAGACACACATTTAAGAGCATATACAACCCCGGCCTAGTCTTTCGGAGGAGCTCATAGCGGTAGGGTGTGCGTGTGTGCGTTCATAGGGGTGAGTGTATGCACATGTATATGAGCTTGCATCTGTACTGTATTAAAAAAAGAGCATATACATCCACATATAGCAAATCCCCCTCCCGCCCATATGCGCATGTATACGAGCTTGCATCTGTACTGTATTAAAAAAAGAGCATATACATCCACACCCACACTACCTGATTTTCACGCAACGTCGGCGAGCCACGCCACTTCAATTATTCTAGCCCTTGGTGAACTATATCTTAGCAATCCATAACCTTCGTCCACATTGCCTTCTCTTCCTGAGCTATCGGAGCATACACAGGCTAGGCTGGTCGTTAGTGGGGATTTGGACACATTCTCAAAATCGAAGTACATTCCCCATTGCATCTTCATCTTCCCTATGCACGCTTTATGCTGCGCAAAGGCTATATCTCGCTTCACGTGACACAGAAGGATCCGTCGCGTGAAGCATCAACAGTAATGGGTCGGCCCACTTATGAACACTTAAAAGAGATATGGAAAAAGGGAGCGCGCGGGGGATTCAACCCCTAGTCTCCTGGATAGTTATCGGCGGTGCTAGCCGCCAGGCTAGCATCGGGTTCCTGATGAAGTAGTAGGGCGCGACCTACTTGAGGTGAAACGAGCCTAGTTTCCATTGTTTTTTCCCGGTTTCCCTATTTGCTGGGTTTTTCTTTCTTTCTTTCTTTTTTCTTCATTTTTATTCGGTTTCTCCAATTTTTTTATTTTTGGTTTGGTTTTCTTATTTCTTCTTTGTTATTTATTTATTTATTTCGGTTTTCTTTGTTTCTTTCATTGTTTTTATCGGTTTTTCTTTTCGTAGTCATTTTGCCTTTTTTCTTTCTTGGCTTTCAACATTTTTGTTCTTCTTTGTTTTTTTACCGATTTTCCATTCTTTTTGCATTATTTTATTTTTTCTTCGGTTTTATTTTCATTTTCTTTGGTATTTTTTGGTTTCTCATTGTTTCTTTCAGTTTTCATTCTACATTTTTGTATATGCCAAGAATTTTCTTCTAATATATGTTTAAAAATTTTCCAATATAAATTTAACATTTTTTGAATACATGGTCAACTTTTTATACACATTTTTTACATTTTTAAATGCTTGATTAACATTTTCCAAATACAAATTAAACATTTTTTAATACATGGTTAACATTTTGTCTATACACATTTTAAATATTTTTTCAAATGCTCAGTTAACATTTTTCAAATACAAATATAATATTTTTTCGAATACATGGTCAACGTTTTTCTATACACATTTTAAATATTTTTCGAATGCTTGATTAACAATTTCAAATACAAGATTAATATTTATTTGGATACATGGTCAATATTTTTCTATACACAATTTAAATATTTTTCAAATGCTTGATTAATATTTTTCAAATACAAGATTTTCATTTTTTAACACATGGTCAACATTTCTCCTATACACACTTTTAACATTTTTCAAATGCAAGATTACCATTTGTTGAACACATGGCCAACATTTGTTCTGCAAAAGTGTTTGATTAACATTTTTTTCAAATGCAACTTTAACATTTTTTAAATACATGGTCAACATTTTTCTATATACATTTAACATTTTCAAATGGTTGATTAGCATTTTTTCAAATACAAGTTTAACATTTTTTAAGTACAACACAAGATTTTTTTTCAATAAAAATTCATTATTTTTTCTATACATATTTAATATTTATAAAATGCTTGATTAACATTTCTCCTATACCCCAAAAGTCCAACATCGTATGAGATGGTTTGGGCATATTCAACGTAGGCCTTCAGAAGTTCCAGTGCATAGCGGACGGCTAAAACGTGCGGAGAATGTCAAGAGAGGGCGGGGTAGACCGAATTTGACAAGGGAGGAGTCCGTTAAGAGAGACCTGAAGGATTGGAATATCACCAAAGAGCTAGCTATGGACAAGGGATGCGTGGAAGCTTGCTATCCATATACCAAAGCCATGAGTTGGTTGCGAGATCTTATGGGTTTCACCTCTAGCCTACCCCAACTTGTTTGGGACTAAAGGCTTTGTTGTTGTTGTTTAACATTTTTTTCAAATAACTGATTAACATTATTTAAACACATGATCAACTTTTTTCACACACATTGTATAGTTTTTGTATACATTTTACATACACATGTGAAACATTTTTTCTCTATAGACATTCAGTATTTTTCAAATGCTAGGTTAATATTTTTTTCAAATGTTTTATGTAATGTTTTTGTAATATATTTATTTAAAATATTTGGAAGTATAAACAGAAGTAAAAGAGAGAAATAAAAACGAAATGAAAAATATGAAAGAAAAAGAAAGAAATGAGGTCTTGGCCTCGCACGCGGCTGGACCAGCCCATCTGTGTTGAACCGCGTTTCTTTGTTTTTTTTTCACGTTTTCCATTTTTCATAGATAATCATCTTAACACGTTCAGCACACTGATTAGATTTTCGTCAACAGTTTCAGTTTACTGTTTCTTTCTTTTATGGCTGTCACATGTCGTCCTGACAACAGTTTCATACTTCATTGTCGTATAGGATTACTTCCGCTTGAATTGTGGTCTCTATTACTATCCTGCAAGATTTGGTGCGTACACTCCTGATTGATCTGCTACCCTAATTTGATAATTTCTATGTCCTTGGCAACAACTTATTACTCACACCATTTAAATCTTTGGTATCCACTGATATCTTTGTCACTAATGCCATCCACCTATTCTTTTCTTCATATCCAGGAATTAACATCATACGCATGGAGACATTC
The DNA here is from genome assembly GCF_003073215.2 of Triticum urartu. Lineage (NCBI taxonomy): Eukaryota > Viridiplantae > Streptophyta > Magnoliopsida > Poales > Poaceae > Triticum > Triticum urartu. The sequence continues at coordinate 152,075,920 of NC_053028.1, read as the reverse complement.
ATAGTATATCCCAAAGACCACCAAATTTCACCTTCTCGAAATAGGTCCGCGCCCCGCTTTTTATATATAAAGCAATAACATCCAAGATACAAGTGGTGAGGTGGCCCTCTAACACAGCAGATCCCTACATCACCGGCCACCATAACCACACAAGACCATGATGCCGACCCACTAAGCACAGGACGATCAGAATACAACGCCACGACACGACCTAGACACCTAGGGAGCATTTGGTTCTCGTGCTAGCGCTTGCTTAGCCCGGCCCAGCAAGGAAGCGAAGTATTTGGTTACTAGGCAAGCCTGCCTCATTGCCAGCGGTTTCTAGGTTTTTCCGTGTTGGAGCGAGCGAGCCGATTTGGCTCGCCTCCGTCGGCAAGGCTGGCTTTGCCTAGCGAGGCAATCTGGCGAGGGATCCAAATGTTCCCCTAGCCTCCACGACAATGCCCTCAGGAGGGGAACGCACACGCCACTGCCGAGCCCAAAAGGACTATTGTTTTCACCCGGGGACTTGCCACAGAGAGGAGAACCACAACGACGTCTTCAAGAAGATAACGGCACCCGCATATGTCGTCGCCATCCGCGCCAAAGCGCGGAGCTTTCGCTCGACATCTCACTGTGGCACCATGAGGAACCCAGACCAGTCGTGGCGAGAACCGGTCTCCATGTCCGGATCTGGGTAACACCACTGCCAAGGGCAGAAAGTGTGCCCGAACCACCCACCGCAACACCCCTTGCCGTCCGGACGACCAAGGAGCGTGGCCACCACCGATGCCATGGAACCTGCCGGAAAGCCACAATATGGACCGCCATCCGGGGCCGCCGCCCCGGCATCCATGTCCCGAGTCACTGCCAACCGTCGACTTCACAACGCCTAGCCGCAGTGGAAGGAACAGAAGCGACCTCCTTCCGCCCCTAGCCCGGCATCAGCCACATGGCCTGGGTGGTCACCTCCACAGTAGGAGGCGTCCACGTTTGTGTCTGTTGGGGAACGTAGTAATAATTCAAAAAAATTCCTACGTGTCACCAAGATCAATCTAGGAGATGCTAGCAACGAGAGAGAGGGAGTGCATCTTCATACCCTTGAAGATTGCTAAGCGGAAGCATTACAAGAACGCGGTTGATGGAGTCGTACTCGCAGCGATTCAAATCGCGGAAGATCCGATCCAAGCGCCGAACGGACGGCGCCTCCGCGTTCAACACGTACAGCCCGAGGATGTCTCCTCCTTCTTGATCCAGCAAGGGGATAGGAGAAGTTGAGGGAGAACTCTGGCAGCACGACGACGTGGTGGTGGAGCTCGTGGTTCTCCGGCAGAGCTTCGCTAAGCACTACGGAGGAGGAGTTGGAAGGAGGGAGGGTTGCGCCAGGGAAGGGTGCGTCTGCCCTCCCACCTCCACTATTTATAGGGTGAAGAGGAGAGGGGGCCGGCCCCCTAGATGCATCTAGATGGGGGGCAGGGGGGAGACTTGCCCCCCAAGCAGGTGGGAGGCGCCCCCCACCCCCTAGGGTTTCCAACCCTAGGCGCCTTGGGCCATTGGGGGGGGCGCACCAGCCCACTAAGGGGCTGGTCCCCACCAATATTCAACCCACTTGGTCTCCTGGGATAGGTGGCCCCACACAGTGGACCCCCGGACACCTTTTGCTGGTCCGGGTACAATACCGATAACCCCCAAAACCTTCCGGCGACTGAAGCTGGACTTCCCATATATAAATCTTCACCTCCGGACCATTTCAGAACTCCTCGTGACGTCCAGGATCTCATCCGAGACTCCGAACAACTTTCGGTAACCACATACAATTTCCCATTACAACTCTAGCGTCAATGAACCTTAAATGTGTAGACCCTACGGGTTCGGGAACCATGCAGACATGACCGAGACGTCTCTCCGGCCAATAACCAATAGCGGGATCTAGATACCCATATTGGCACCCACATGTTCCACGATGATCTCATCAGATGAACCACGATGTCGGGGATTCAATCAATCCCGTATACAATTCCCTTTGTCCATCGGTATGTTACTTGCCCGAGATTCGATTGTCGGTATCCCTATACCTTGTTCAATCTCATTACCAGCAAGTCTCTTTACTCGTTTCGTAATACATGATCCTGTGACTAACTCCTTAGTCACATTGAGCTCATTATGATGATGCATTACCGAGTGGGCCCAGAGATACCTATCCGTCATACGGAGTGACAAATCCCAGTCTCGATTCGTGCCAACCCAACAGACACTTTCGGAGATACCTGTAGTGCACCTTTATAGTCACCCAGTTATGTTGTGACGTTTGATACACCCAAAGCATTCCTATGGAATCCGGGAGTTGCACAATCTCATGGTCTAAGGAAATGATACTTGACATTAGAAAAGCTCTAGCAAACGAACTACACGATCTTGTGCTATGCTTAGGATTGGGTCTTGTCCATCACATCATTCTCCTCATGATGTGATCCCGTTATCAATGACATCCAATGTCCATGGTCAGGAAACCATAACCATCTATTGATCAACGAGCTAGTCAACTAGAGGCTCACTAGGGACATGTTGTGGTCTATGTATTCACACATGTATTACGGTTTCCAGTTAATACAATTATAGCATGAACAAACAACCAGAAAGTTCGTCAAAGGATTGTTTATGCCATCTCCACAGGGGTCCGTCCGGTTCTTCCTCAAATGGGTTGCCTCAATCTTTATCAAACTTTTGGTATCTAGCTTATCCAGCTACAGTATAGTATACTCCTTCCTTGCTCGATAGAGCTCTTTGAATCCGCTTCAACTAAATGATAGACAATTATCATGACAAGGAAATATAATAATAACATTTTATTATTGCCTCTAGGGCATATTTCCAACAGTCTCCCACTTGCACTAGAGTCAATAATCTAGTTACATTGTGATGAATCGAACACCCATAGAGTTCTGGTGCTGATCATGCTTTTCTCGTGGAAGAGGTTTCGTCAACGGATCTGCGACATTCATATCCGTATGTACTTTACAAATATATATGTCTCCATTTTGAATATATTCACGAATGGATTTGAAGCAGCGCTTGATGTGCTTGGTCTTCTTGTGAAACCTCGGCTCCTTGGCAATGGCAATAGCTCAAGTGTTGTCATAGAAGAGAGTCATCAAGCCCGACGCATTGGGAATCACTCCTAGGTCAGTGCTAAACTCCTTCATCTAGACTCCTTCCCGCGCTGCTTCCGAAGAAGCTATGTACTCTGAGGGAGTCCTGGATTAGGGGGTCTCCGGACAGCTGGACTATATCCTTTGGCCGGACTGTTGGACTATGAAGATACAAGATTGAAGACTTCGCCCCATGTCCGAATGGGACTCTCCTTGGCGTGGAAGGCAAGCTTGGCAATACGGATATGTAGATCTCCTCCCTTGTAACCGACTTTGTGTAACCCTAGCTCCCTCCGGTGTCTATATAAACCGGAGGGTTTAGTCCATAGGACAACATACAATCATACCATAGGCTAGCTTCTAGGGTTTAGCCTCTACGATCTCGTGGTAGATCAACTCTTGTAATACTCATATCATCAAGATCAATCAAGCAGGACGTAGGGTATTACCTCCATCGAGAGGGCCCAAACCTGGGTAAACATCATGTCCCCTGCCTCCTGTTACCATCCGCCTTAGACGCACAGTTCGGGACCCCCTGCCCAAGATCCACCGGTTTTGACACCGACATTGGTGCTTTCATTAAGAGTTCCACTGTGCCGTCACCGTAAGGCTTGATGGCTCCTTCGATCATCGGCAACGATGCGGTCCAGGGTGAGGTTTTCCTCCCCAGATAGATCTTCATATTCGGTGGCCTCGCACTGTGGGCCAACTCACTTGGCCATCTGGTGCAGATCAAGAGCTATGCCCTTGGCCATCAGGTCAGGTTCAGAAACCTAAACTACACTGCCGACATCCGCAGAGACTTGATCTTCGACGGATTCGAGCCCATGTCAGGTGCGCCGCACGACCACGACGAGCATGATTAAACTCTGCCGTCGGACAGTGTTCGGGAGATCACACCTACAACTACTCCGCCCTTCAATCCGAAGCAAATTGCGCCATCCGAGGACGGAGGGATAGACCCCACCACGGAGGCCGCACTCTCAGTGGCGATGGAGCCGTATACTGACTTCACCCCTTACGAGAGCCGTGTTGCCGAACCACTGGATTCGTCTCCGGCCATAGACTCCGAGCCACCTGCATCCGTGCCTATCGAATCCAATTGGGCGCCGATCATGGAGTTCACCTCCGTGGATATCTTTCAGCACTCACCTTTCAGCGACATGCTAAATTCATTAAGGTCTCTCTCCTTGTCAGGAGATCCTTCGCCGAACTATGTCCGGCTAGAATGGGATGCGGATGACAAAGAAATTCGCTGCCCACCCACCACCCACTTAGTAGCCTCTGTCGACGATTTAACCGACATGCTCGATTTCGACTCCGCAAACATCAACGGCATGGACGACGATGCAGGAGAGGAACAGGAACTAGTGCCCACAGGACACTAGACAGCCTATTCATCACATGACATATACATGGTGGATACACCCAAAGAAAATGATGACGAGGAACGGGAGGAGACAGCGGAGGATGACCCCTCCAAGAAGCAAACAAAGCGTCGGCGTAGGCGCCGCTCCAAATCCCGCCTCAGCAAAAACAGCAATAACAGCGCAGGAGAAAATAACACTCCAGTCGACTCCAGAGGAAACAACAACCACATTGCCCCGGCGGCAGAGCACGATGAAGCTGCAAACGGCGAACATAGTACGGATCTGACGTCCGAACACGGCGACGCCAAGGATAAACCTCATCAAACCCCCTCTGGGGAGGAAAACAGTCCGGACAAAGATGCACACATCATCCCGGAAACGCACTTGGAGCAAGAGAACCTCCACAGAAGGCTTATTGCCACAGCGAGGAGTCTGAAGAATCAGAAGCAAAGGCTTAAGGCCGAACAAAATGCGCTCAACAATAGGTGGAACAACGTGCTCGACAACGAAGAAAAGTATGGTGGAGGTTACCACACAAAGAGCTATCCAAAGCGCAAGCTATTACCCGAATTCGACGATGAGGCCTTAGACCCCATATAGCCGAAAAATAAAACGGCCAACCGGCCGGATCAACCACCTTGGGACCGCGATAGAGCGGCTAACAAGGTCACACATAAGTGAATACACGATCTACGTGAGGACTTGCGCAAAAATCTAGTATGACCAGATCCATCTATGGATCTAGGAAGCGTGCTCCGGCACAAAATCAAAACCGAATACTACAACCATCTGAACGCCATGATACATCCAAATACAGGGGTGCCGCAGCCCCCCCTATGTTTCACCGATGAGGTGCTGGACCACGAATTCCCAGAAGGATTCAAACCAGTGAACATAGAGGCGTACGACGGGACCACAGACCCTCGGGTCTGGATTGAGGACTTTATCCTCCATATCCATATGGCTCATGGAGACGATCTCCATGCCATCAAGTACTTGCCCCTCAAGCTTAAAGGACCAGCTCGGCACTGGCTAAAAAGCCTCCCCGAAAACTCAATTGGAAGTTGGGAGGAGCTCGAGGACGCTTTTCGGGCTAATTTTCAAGGGACCTATGTCTGACCTCTGGATGTAGACGATTTAAGTCATATAATTCAACAACTCGGAGAGTCAGCCCGAAAGCTTTGGAACATGTTTCTCACTAAGAAGAACCAAATCGCCGATTGTCCGGACACCGAAGCCTTAGCAGCTTTCAAGCACAACGTCCGAGACGAATGGCTCGCCAGACATCTCAGCCAAGAAAAACCGAGAACAATGGCAGCCCTGACAAGCCTCATGACCCGCTTTTGCGCGGCGAAGATAGCTGGTTAGCCCGCAGTAGCACCAGCGACCCAAGCACATCCAAAGTCAGGGATGGCAATGGAAAACCACGACGCAGTAAAAACAAGCATCAAAATAAAGAAGACAGCCCAGATAGTACGGCGGTCAATGCCGGATTCATGGGCTCTCGACCAGGTCAACGGAAAAAGCCTTTCAAAGGCAGCAGAAATGGACCGTCTAGCCTAAACAAGATTCTCGACAACCTATGTCAGATTCATGGCACCCCCGATAAACCTGCAAATCACACCCACAGAGAATGCTGGGTCTTCAAGCAGGCCGGTAAGCTAAACGCCAAACACAAGGGGGGGGGAGACACCAAGCGAAGACGAGGACGAACCTCGCCAGCAAAGCACTGGAGGACAGAAAAAATTCCCACCAGAGGTTAAAACAGTAAACATGATCCATGTGACGAAGAGGAGAAGCAAACATGCACTCCGAGGCATACGCGCCATAGAGCCCGTCACCCCTAAGTTCAACCCCTGGTTTGCCTGCCCGATCACTTTTGATCACGGGGATCAAGCGACAAGCATCCGGCATGAAGGATTGGCTGCCTTGGTGTTAGACCCAATAATAAATGGATACCACCTCACACGAGTCCTCATGGACAACGGCAGTGGTCTAAATCTGATATATCAGGACACAGTCCGCAAAATGGGGATAGACCCGACAAAAATAAGCCACAGTAATACTACCTTCAAGGGAGTAATACCAGGCCCAGAGGCCCGCTGTACGGGCTCTCTATTACTAGAGGTTGTATTCGGTTCTCCCGACAACTTCTGAAGCGAAAATTTAACTTTCTACATCGCTCCATTCCGAAGTGGCTATCAAGCACTACTCAGAAGAGCGGCTTTCGCTCTTTTTAATGCAGCACCGATTACGCTTCTCTCAAGCTTAAGATTACCGGTCCATGTGGCACCATCACAGTTAGTGGAAATATTGAGCGTTCTCTACACGCGGAAGAATGTGCGGCGGCCTTAACAGCCAAGCACTAGACGGCCTCACCAACCAGAATAAATGACAGGTCGTCAAGACCACAAACACGGTTAGACAAGTCCGGCGCATCACTACATATACATGAGATTGGTTTGATGGTTAAACCCTCATAGACGGTACCAGGGGCTTCCCGCGTGTAATCAGGGCTAGTTCGTCTCAACTTGACTTATCTTGAATTTCAATGGTTTATTGATAATAACCAATTTTCTGGCACGACAACTTTCACCTAAGTTCTTCTCTTTTACAGATGACAATCGTGCTACACCCGTTCCAGGACACGGCACAACAGAGACACATGCACAGACGTATAGCAGGGACCCGCTCAAAGGTTTCTTTTCAGATTAAGACCCTGCGTAAACCTTTTTTACTGTCTCTTGTTGTTCACATCCTCCGGATACTCAATACAATTGAGAAGGATGCTGACGTTATTGGCATGTGGCCACGTCAGGATATTGCACGTACCTGGACACTCAGGTTTATTATTAAGGGCATTGTTCAGCCCAACATATGTTATAAAGACCGAATACCTTAGGGAGTGTTCGGCGTCGCGAGTTTGGCCTTATATGCATCAGCTCCGAATCATGTCTTTGGTCAAATGTTGGGTTTGCCCGGCTCCCATGTTTTTGTACCTTACGTTCCGCTATATCGGCTAAGGTAGCACTGGGAGAACTACTGCGATTGTGCCCTGATTAATCCAGATGAGCACCTCAGTAGAGAAAGCCGAAAACTGACTGTCATGATAAAGCGCGAGACTGGTCAACCACTCGATGACTTAGCGGAATCTTCGGGATTCCTCCGCATTAATGAAGGGCCGTTCCCCGTTCATGTACGTACGCGTCCCGTATTCGGACGAGCGCGGAGGTACCAGGGGCTATCTAGTAGTCCCGCCGTGAAACTCCTATGGCTAAGTGAAAGTATTAAAGCAATATAGTCCGATTGGCTCGTTCGCTGCGCTACCACCTCCTTTATGGACCAAGACGTTGGATCAAGTGTGAATACGCGTTTTTTGCGAACACCCCCGCATTATATGCGTGGGGGCTGAAGCCGACGACTGCAAACTTTCAGGTTATATTCATATATAAATAAATGGCCGCACAGGAGGCATCATAATACTTTCAGGCAAAAGTATAAAAACAACCTTTATAATTCAATAAAACATTTTTTACAATGGGAATACATGTCACTAGAACATAATATTATTCGAGCACTGAGCCTCTATCAAACGAGCGCCTTCAAGGACTTCTTCAAAGTAGTGCTCGGCAGCTACTCGGCCCACGGCCGAACCCTGTGTTGCAATAGTGGTGGCCTCCATCTCTGCCCAATATGTCTTGACACGGGCAAGTGCCATCTGCACACCCTCTATGCACGCCGACCTCTTCATAGCGTCGATGTGCGGCATAGCACCAAGGAATTGTTGCACTAAACTAAAGTAACTATTCGGCCTTGGCCCTTCAGGCCACAGATGATCCACAACAAACCTCATGGCAAGTCCGGAAAACCTATGGACCTCGGCCCACTCGGCCATTCGCTCATTTAACAGCAGCGGACACACTGGAGCATGGAACTGTGACTAGAACAGCTTTTCCACTTCATGATCTTTTTGATCCTTGAAGTACTCAGCCGCATCAGCAACACTTGCTGCCAAATCCACGTATGCATTTGCAGAACTCCATAGTTGATCAAGAGGGGCATACTTCGGATCTCCGAACTTAGTCTGCAACAAAAAGGGCTTCCCAGCCACGATATCTCCAGCTTGACGTAGCTCCTCCTTTGTCGCTCTGATTTTGGAGCGGGCTTCCTTGGCTGCCACCATGGCCTTCTCCAAGTCCGTCGCCTTCGCTCGGCTTTCTTTTTCAAGAAGCTGGTAACGGTCAGCGGCATCTTTCAACTCAAAGGCCATCTTGGCTATTCTTTCCTTGCTTTGGAAATGCGCGGCCTATTCGGCCCTCAGCTCTTCGACTGCCTTTAGAGCGGCCGCATCGCTATTTCTGGCTTGTTCCTTGGCTCGGGCAAGTTCCGCCCGAAGGGTCTCCACGGTGGCAGCTCCATCTGGAGTCACAACATATTAAAGATACTGGCATCATGCTCCTCTTACTATGTGTTGATCACTGGAGAAATCACATACCCTGTGCCTCGTCAAGCCGCTTGTTGACAAGCACGATGTCGGCATCTGTCGCATCAAGTTGCCGCTTTAGCTCGGCAAACTCATCAGTCCGGCTAGCCACCAGACCTTCAGCCACCTGCACATAAAGGAAGTCTGATTATTACCTGGGACTATGATCCTTTGTTTGCCGCCGTTCTCGATGGCACCTAGAGTCTTAGGGGCTACTATCTGCATAGGGCACACCTAACGTGTGCGGTACTTTAAAAAACATACACTATTTCACGTACCTCAAAGCCTTTCAGTAGACTCATAAAAGCTTCATGCAACCCGCTTTTGGCGAATGAAATCCTTTAAATCACCGTACCCATTAGCGTACGGTGCGCTTCTGAGATGGCCGCTTGCTCCAGAAGATCCTTTAGTGCGCCTGACCGCACACTGTACGGTTCCAGACTATTTATGTTGCTCTCTTTAGGATCCAAATACTGGGGACTTCGGGTGGCCAAAGGATTACCCTTTGGCCTTGGTGGATCAGGAGAAACCCTCCGCGACGACACTTCAGGGTCGCTCGCCTCATGAGGCGTGATGGCAGGGGGAGGTGTTTCGCTCTCCATCATCTCCGGAAGAAGATCTCCCGAAGACGAACTCTGTCGAGAAGGGCTACGATCCGAACTGCAAGATATATGCTTCAGTTATTATCTTTAGAAGTAATGTAAGATATTTTTACTATTAAGTACTTTTTGTTTAATTACAGCTCGGTAGAGGGCTGATCCCCTTGCGGACACTGTGCGGCAAGAGTACCCTCCGAGGCAGGACCCTCTGGCGGAGATTTCTTCCCCCGTTTGGAAACCTTTGTTTCCGGGTCTTCCGAGGTAGTCCTCTTCCTTCCTTGAGGAGAGGGAATTTCAGATTCTTCTCCCTGGCTATCCTTCTTCGCGGAGGCGCTAACTCCCCCGGTTTGGACGAATAGTGAGTGAGGCCCGCTTTCAGCCTCTTTATTCCCCCCTTTATCTTCCTCTGAGGGCACCTGATAAGGCGCCGGCTTGAGCATTCTGTCTAGTACTGGATTGGCCGAGCCTTCGGGAAGGGGGGCCAAACACCTGATCATCTTCGCCTTTGTTATCCAGTCTTGGTCAAAGAGCGACTTTTCATAATGATGTTATGATAAATAGAAAGACAGCATGTTCAGCCATGGGATTACTTACTTGGGTATCGGGGCGATTACAGCTCAGACCCGAATCCTCGGTGGTGTCCGGACACTCTATTTGGGGTCCGAAGAACAATTTTTACATCTCTTCGAGCATCATGCGGAGGAAGTGCTGAATAGTTCGCGGTCCTTCCGGGTTGAATTCCCACATACGGAGAGGTCGACGTTTGCAAGGCTGGACTCGATGAACTAGCATGACTTGCATTACCATGACCAGGCTGACATCTCTCTCAAGGAGATCTCAGATGCGACTCTGCAATATCGGCACATCATTTACTGTCCCCCAGTTTATCCCCTTGTCGATCCATGACGTCAGTTGTGGTGGAGGGCCCGAGCGAAAGGCAGGGGCGGCTACCCACTTGGCACTTTGGGGAGCTATGATATAAACCACTCCCGTTGCCATAAACCGGACACCTCTGGGAAGGAACCCTCTGGCCACGGAACATCAACACTTTTGCTTATTGCGGCACCTCCGCACTCTTCGTGACGCCCCTCGATCATCTTCGGCTTCACATTGAAAGTCTTGAGCCACATGCCGAAGTGTGGGGTAATGCGAAGGAAGGCCTCACACACGACAATGAACGGCGAGATGTGAAGGAGGGAATCCGGGGCCATATCATGGAAATCCAGCCCATAATAGAACATGATCCCCCTAACAAAGGGATCCAGAGCGAGGCCCAGCCCTCGGAGGAAGTGAGAGATGAACACAACACTCTCGTTGGGTTCGGGAGTGGGGATGACCTGCCCTTGGGCAGGCAGCCTGTGCGAGATTTCGGCGGTCAGATACCTGGCCTCTCTCAGCTTCTCGATGTCCCCCTCTGTGACAGAGGAAGGCATCCACCGACCTTGGAGGTTGGATCCGGACATGGTTGAAGGTCTGAAGCGCCTGACCTGAGCCTTGGGTGTTGGAACTCGAGGCGGGGGAAGGATTCGATTGAGCACGAGAGGGAAAAAAGGACAGGCCTTGGCCTCTTTATAAAGAGGGTGAATATCAAGCGTCATCCTCGTGGCCATTTGGGACTTGCCTAAAATCGAGGAGTCATACCAATAGGCATGATTGGGTTACCCACATCCGTATTGATGAGAATCCCGTAATAAGGGGGACACGATCTCTGCTTTGACAAGACGTGTCACGAAAACGCCTCGCGATGTGTGCAGTGCTGGTTGAGAAAAACGGTTCGAATAAAGACCAGGCCATGGCATGATGTCATGTTGCTAAACATGTTAGCAGATTAGATTTGTGGAAATATTATTCTCTCTACGGTGGTATGTGGAACTTGTTTTGCAGAGCCGGACACTATCCTTGTGTTCAAAATCTTCTATGGAGTATTCGAAGGAGGAACCCGCCTTGCAATGTCGAAGACGAATCTGCGTGCCGGACTCATCGTCATTGAAGCCTGGTTCATGGGCTACTGAGGGAGTCCTGGATTAGGGGGTCTCCGGACAGCTGGATATATCCTTTGGCCGGACTATTGGACTATGAAGATACAAGATTGAAGACTTTGTCCCGTGTCCGGATGGGACTCTCCTTGGCGTGGAAGGCAAGCTTGGCAATACAGATATGTTGATCTCCTCCCTTGTAACCGACTTTGTGTAACCCTAGCCCCCTCCGGTGTCTATATAAACCAGAGGGTTTAGTCCGTAGGACAACATACAATCATACCATAGGCTAGCTTCTAGGGTTTAGCCTCTACGATCTCGTGGTAGATCAACTCTTGTAATACTCATATCATCAAGATCAATCAAGCAGGACGTAGGGTATTACCTCCATCGAGAGGGCCCGAACCTGGGTAAACATCATGTCCCCTGCCTCCTATTACCATCCGCCTTAGACGCACAGTTCGGGACCCCCTACATGAGATCCACCGGTTTTGACACCGACATACTCCACTTCACATGTAGATCTTGCCACGACGCTTTGCTTGCAACTGCACCAGCTGACTGCCCCACCATTCAAAATATACACGTATCCAGTTTGTGACTTGGAGTCATCCAGATCTGTGTCAAAACAAGCATCAACGTAACCCTTTACGACTAGCTCTTCGGCACCTCCATAAACGAGAAACATATCCTTAGTACTTTTCAGGTACTTCAGGATATTCTTGACCGCTGTCCAGTGTTCCATTCCGGGATCACTTTGGTAACTCCCTACCAAACTTATGGAAAGGTTCACATAAGGTCTGGTACACAGCATGGCATACATAATAGAGCCTATGGCCGAGGCATAGAGGATGACACTCATCTTTTCTCTATCTTCTGCCAAGGTCGGGCATTGAGCTGTGCTCAATCTCACACCTTGCAATACAGACAAGAACCCCTTCTTGGACTGATCCATATTGAACTTCTTCAATATCTTGTCAAGGTATGTGCTTTGTGAAAGACCAATGAGACGTCTCGATCTATCTCTATAGATCTTGATGCCTAATATGTAAGCAGCTTCTCCAAGGTCCTTCATTGAAAAACACTTATTCAAGTAGGCCTTTATTCTTTCCAAAAGTTCTATATCATTTCCCATCAATAGTATGTCATACACATATAATATGAGAAATGCTACAGAGCTCCCACTCACTTTCTTGTAAATACATGCTTCTCCATAAGTCTGTATAAACCCAAACGCTTTGATCATTGTCGGATTTCAGGTTCTGGCAAAACCCTTGAGGTTCGAACACTGGGGTGCGCACGAAGATCTCTCCTCCTCTAGCTCACACCATCATCGCGATCTCAAGGCTCAGCACGTCGAACTTGCAGAACAAAGGGACACAAGATTTATACTGGTTCGGGCCACCAATGTGGTGTAATACCCTACTCCAGTGTGGTGTGGTGGATTGCCTCTTGGGCTATGGATGAACTATTACAAGGGAAGAACAACCTCTTGAGGAGAGGTGCTCTTGTGCTTGGTGAGTGTGGTGGCCTTGGTGGAATGGATCCGTTTCAAGATGAGAGATCTCCCTACGGTGGTGGCTAGTCCTATATATAGAGGCCCGGGTCCTCTTCCCAAATATTAGGCGGGAAGGGATCCCACAACGGCCAATTTGAAGGGGGATAACTAGTACAAGCTATACTGACAAAAGATGGTCTTCGCCCGCCAAAGGCTCTGGTGGTGATGCCGTCCTGGGCTCCATGGTGATGACCCACAAGTATAGGGGATCTATCGTAGTCCTTTCGATAAGTAAGAGTGTCGAACCCAACGAGGAGCAGAAGGAAATGATAAGCGGTTTCCAGCAAGGTATTATCTGCAAGTACTGAAATAAGTGGTAACAGATAGTTTTGTGATAGGATAAGTTGTAACGAGCAACAAGTAACAAAAGTAAATAAAGTGCATCAAGGTGGCCCAATCCTTCTTGTAGCAAAGGACAAGCCTGGACAAACTCTTATATAGAGAAAAGTGCTCCCGAGGACACATGGGAATATTGTCAAGCTAGTTTTCATCATGCTCATATGATTCACGTTCGGTACTTTGATAATTTGGTATGTGGGTGTACCGGTGCTTGGGTACTGCCCTTACTTGGACAAGCATCTCACTTATGATTAACCTCTATTGCAAGCATCCGCAACTACAACAAAAGTATTAAGGTAAACCTAACCATAGCATGAAACATATGGATCCAAATTAGCCCCTTACGAAGCAACGCATAAACTAGGGTTTAAGCTTCTGTCACTCTAGCAACCCATCATCTACTTATTACTCCCCAATGCCTTCCTCTAGGCCCAAACAATGGTGAAGTGTCATGTAGTCGATGTTCACATAACACCACTAGAGGAGAGACAACATACATCTCATCAAAATATCGAACGAATACCAAATTCACATGACTACTAATAGCAAGACTTCTCCCATGTCGCCAGGAACAAAAGTAACTACTCACAAAGCATAAACATGTTCATAATCATAGGGGTATTAATATGCATATAGGATCTGAACATATGATCTTCCACCAATTAAACCAACTAGCATCAACTACAAGGAGTAATTAACACTACTAGCAACCTACTAGCACCAATCCCGGACATGGAGACAAGAATTGGATACAAGAGATGAACTAGGGTTTTGAGAGGAGATGGTGTTGATGAACATGTTGATGGAGATTGCCCTCTCCCAATGAGAGGAGCGTTGGTGATGATAATGGCGATGATTTCCCCCTCCGGCAGGGAAGTTTCCCCAGCAGAACAGCTCCGCCACAGCCCTAGATTGGTTCCGCCAAGGTTCCTCCTCGTGGCGGCGGAGTTTCGTCCGAGAAGATGGCTTATTATTATTTTTCCATCGAAAGACTTCATATAGCAGAAGATGGTCACCGGAAGGCCACCAGGGGGCCCACGAGGTAGGGGGCGCGCCCCCATCCTCGTGGGCAGGGTGTGGCCCCCCTGGTGAAGTTCTTGCTCTCAGTATTTTTTATATATTTGGAAAACGTCTTCTATGGAGTTTCAGGACTTTTGGAGCTGTGCAGAATAGGTCTCTAATATTTGCTCCTTTTCCAGCCCCGAATCACAGCTACCGACATTCTCCCTCTTTATGTAAACCTTGTAAAATAAGAGAGAATAGGCATAAGTATTGTGACATAATGTGTAATAACAGCCCATAATGCAATAAATATCGATATAAAAGCATGATGCAAAATGGATGTATCAACTCCCCCAAGCTTAGACCTCGCTTGTCCTAAAGCGAAAAGCCGAAATCGAAAAATATGTCCACATGTTTAGAGATAGAGGTGTCGATAAAAATAAAATACGGACATGAGGGAATCATGATCATTCTTAGAACATCAACTTATATAATTCTTGTCATATGATTTCTTATGCTAGAGTAATAATTAAATCACAATTTCAAGTATGAATCATAAACTTCATTGAAAACTAACAAACTATAATCTCAGTCATTGGAGCAATTGAAATTTATCATAACATAGGAAAGAGTCAACATATAAGAGCTTTTCAGCAAGTCCACATACTCAACTATCATATAGTCTTTCACAATTGCTGACATTCATGCAATACTTATGGGTATGGAGTTTTAATCGGACACAGAGAAAGATAGGGGCTTATAGTTTTGCCTCCCAACGTTTTACCTCAAGGGTGATGTCAACAATAATAGTTCATGAAAACTCACATCCAATTAGCCATATATACCAGGATCTTTCCAACATACTGTGCTTGCCAAAGGATAAAATGTAAAAAGGAAGGGTGAAGATCACCATGACTCTTATGCAAGGTAGGAGATAAAAGTAAAAGATAGGCCCTTCGCAGAGGGAAGCAGAGGTTGTCATGCGCTTTTATGGTTGGATGCACAAAATCTTAATGCGAAAGAACGTCACTTAATATTGCCACTTGTGATATGGACCTTTATTATGCAGTCTGTCGCTTTTATTTCTTCCATATCACACGATCGTATAAAGCTTATTTTCTTCCACACTAATAAGTCATACATATTTAGAGAGCAATTTTTATTGCTTGCATCGATGACAACTTACTTGGAGGACCTTACTCAATCCATAGGTAGGTGCGGTGGACTCTCATGGCAAGACTGGTTTAAGGGTGTTTCGAAGCACAAGTAGTATCTCTACTTGGTGCGATGAATTTGGCTAGCATGAGGGGGAAGGCAAGCTCAACATGTTGGAGGATCGAAGACAATATAATTTATCATAGATGTAAGAAAATATAACCCATTATGTTGTCTTCCTTGTCCAACGTCAACTCTTTAACATGTCATATTTTAATGAGTGCTCACAATCATAAAAGATGTCCAAGATAGTATATTTATATGTGAAGACCTCTCTTTCTTTATTACTTCCTATTAATTGCAAAAATGACCAAAACTATCTTTGTCAACTCTCAACAACTTTTATTCATCATACTTTTTCTATGTGAGCTCATTACTCTCCATAAGATCCATATGATCTCTTTGTTTCTTTTTATTTCTTTCTATTTTCTTTTATTCACTTAGGATCATGGAAAAATAATCAAGCCCTTGACTCAACACTAATCTTTATTATATATAGCTCACAGACTCGATTACATAGAAGGATAATAAAGCAAAACTCACAACTAGATCATACTAAGAACTTTTATTCTACTAGATCAAGATATTACCAAAAGGATCGAACTAAGAAAAACGGTAAAGATAAAAGTGATGGTGATACGATACCGGGGCACTCCCCCAAGCTTGGCAGTTGCCAAGTGGAGTGCCCATACCAGATACTCAATTCTTCTTTGTTGGTGGAGATGGTGGTGACTTTGTTGATGGCGTAGGCTTGTCGTCCTTCTTCCAAGGCATAGGCTCACCATCATAGAAGGATGACCGAGTCTCCGGGATCCTCAAATCTGCAGCCAAACTCATCCTTTTGAATCTATATTCATACTCACAGTTTTGCTTTTGTAGGTCATAGATTTGAGCTTGAAGGTGCTCGATTTTCTTGTGAAGCTTGAAGATGGTCTCCCCGATGTTGTTGGCATCCAGCTTGTGTTTGTTGGTGAACTCTGCGATCATCATGTGGTTGGAGTTGAGTCCACGCTCCACCATCCCCGGACACTTGAAAACTTGTTGCTCCATTGCTTCGAGCCTCGTCTCCACGCTTCCGGTCCCCTTCGGTCCCTCAGCATCACAGATGTGCAGCAACCCATCACACATCTCAATGGTTTGAGGGTGTCTCTGCACCTCCGCGAGGTAAGGGTTGATGACCTTCTCAAAGAACTTGTCCTTGGGAGCACTTGGAGACGTCATGATAATCTAGATCTATCAGAAAAACAGCTCGAAACAAAGATAAGAGATTTTTGCGTGATACGGGAGTCAAAACCCCCGGGAGATTATATAATGAATTTTTACCGACCAAAATACGTGTCGTGTACGAAAACAGAGTCCGGAGAGCACATGAGGTGCCCACGGGGTAGGGGGGGCGCGCCCAGGAGGGTAGGGCGCACCGTCCACCCTCGTGTCCTTCCCGGACTGCTACTTATTTTTCTATTTTTCTAAATATTCCAAAACGGCGAAATATTGCCTTAAAAACTATTTTGGAGTCGGTTTACTTACCGTACCACATACCTATTCCTTTTCAGAGTCTGAAATGTTCCAGAAAGTGTCCCTTATGTATTCCTCCAGGGTTACGGTTTCAACAATATTGGTTTCAATATTTATGGGATTACCTGAGATATAATGTTTGATTCTTTGACCGTTCACCACCTTCGGATTTGTGCCTTCGAAGTTGTTGATTTTTATGGCACCGGAACGATAGACCTCCTCGATAACGTAAGGACCTTCCCATTTAGAGAGAAATTTTCCTGCAAAAAATCTTAAACGAGAGTTGTATAGCAATACATAATCACCTACATTAAACTCACGCTTTTATATTCTTTTGTCATGCCATCTTTTAACTTTTTCTTTAAACAACTTGGCATTTTCATAGGCTTGGGTTCTCCATTCATCAAGTGAGCTAATATCAAATAGGCTCTTCTCACCGGCAAGTTTGAAAATCATAATTGAGCTCTTTAATAGCCCAATATGCCTTGTGTTCTAGTTCGAGAGGTAAGTGACATGCTTTTCCATAAACCATTTTATACGGAGACATACCCATAGGATTTTTATATGCAGATCTATAGGCCCATAATGCATCATCAAGTTTCTTGGACCAATTCTTTCTAGATCTATTAACAGTCTTTTGCAAAATTAATTTGAGCTCTCTATTACTCAATTCTACTTGACCACTAGACTATGGGTGATAAGGAGATGCAATTCTATGATTAACATCATATTTAGCAAGCATTTTACGGAAAGCACCATGAATAAAATGTGAACCACCATCAATCATAAAAATATCTAGGGACTCCGAATCTTGGAAAAATAACTTCTTTAAGCATTTCAATAGAAGTGTTATGATCAGCACTACTAGTTGGAATAGCTTATACCCACTTAGTAACGTAATCAACAACAACTAAAATATGTGTATATCCATTAGAGGAAGGAAAGGGTCCCATATAGTCAAAGCCCCAAACATCAAATGGTTCAATAACGAGTGAATAGTTCATAGACATTTCTTGACGTCTACTAATATTACCAATTCTTTGACATTCATCACAAGATAAGACGAACTTACGGGCATCCTTGAAGAGAGTAGGCCAATAAAAACCAGATTGCAATACCTTATGTGCAGTTCTATCTCCAGCATGGTGTCCTCCATAAGCTTTGGAGTGACACTTGCGTAGGATCTATTCCTGTTCATGCTCAGGTACACAACGTCTAATAACACCATCTACTCCTTTATAAAGATGTGGGTCATCCCAAAAGTAATGCCTCAAATCATAGAAGAACTTTTTCTTTTGCTGGTATGTGAAACCAGGTGGTATAAACTTAGCAACAATGTAATTAGCATAATTAGCATACCATGGAGCAGTATGAGAAGCATTTATGACATTTAATTGCTCATCCGGAAAGCTATCATCAATAGGAAGTGGGTCATCAAGCACATTTTCTAACCTAGACAAGTTGTCTGCAACGGGGTTCTCAGCTCCTTTTCTATCAACAATATGTAAATCAAATTCTTGTTGCAAGAGAACCCATCTAATAAGTCCAGGTTTAGCATCTTTCTTTTCCATGAGATATTTAATAGCAGCGTGATCAGTGTGAATAGTTACTTTAGAATCAACAATATAAGGTCTGAACTTATCACAAGCAAATACAACTGCTAATAATTCTTTTTCAGTGGTAGCATAATTTCTTTGAGCATTGTCTAGGGTTTTACTAGCATATTGAATAACATTTAATTTCTTATCAACTCTTTGTAGAACAGCACCTACATCATAATCACTAGCATCACACATAATTTCAAAGGGTAAATTCCAATCAGGTGGCTGAACAATAGGTGCAGAAATCAATGCTTTCTTAAGTATTTCAAATGCTTCTACACAATCATCATAAAAAACAAATGGTATATCTTTTTGTAATAAATTAGTCAGAGGCCGAGAAATTTTTGAGAAGTCCTTAATGAACCTCCTATAAAATCTGGCGTGACCAAGGAAACTTCTTATACCTTTGATGTCCTTGGGACATGGCATCTTTTCAATAGCATCAACCTTGGCTTTATCAACTTCAATACCTCTTTCAGAAACTTTATGCCCCAAGACAATACCTTCATTGACCATAAAGTGGCACTTTTCCCAATTCAAGACAAGATTAGTTTCTTCACATCTCTGCAAAACTCGATTAAGGTTGCTTAAGAAATCATCAAAAGAAGATCCATAGACGGAAAAGTCGTCCATGAAAACCTCACAAATCATTTCACAAAAGTCAGGGAATATAGCCATCATGCATCTTTGAAAGGTACCAGGTGCATTACATAAACCAAAAGGCATACGTCTATAAGCAAAAGTACCAAAAGGGCATATAAAAGTAGTCTTTGATTGATCTTTGGCTGACACAGGTATTTGAGAGAAACCAGAATAACCATCTAGAAAGCAAAAATGTGTATGTTTGGATAATCTTTCTAGCATTTGATCGATAAAAGGTAAGGGGTAATGATCCTTTTTAGTTGCCTTATTTAATTTGTGGAAATCAATTACCATCCTATAACGTGTAATAATTCTTTGAGGAATCAATTCATCTTTATCATTAGGAACAACAGTAATACCTCCCTTCTTAGGGACACAATGGACGGGACTTACCCACTGACTATCAGCAACGGGTTAGATTATACCTGCCTCAAAGAGCTTTAGTATTTCCTTTCTTACCACTTCTTTCATTTTAGGATTCAGCCGTCGTTGATGATCACGAACTGGTTTAGCATCTTCTTCCAAATTAATTTTATGTTGACATAGAGTGGGACTAATGCCCTTAAGACCATCAAGAGTATACCCAATAGCAGCATGGTGCTTCTTCAGAGTTTTCAATAATCTCTCTTCCTCATGCTCTGAAAGGTTAGCACTAATAATAATAGGATATATCTTTTTCTCATCAAGATAAGCATATTTAAGAGTATCAGGTAATGGTTTAAGCTCAAACACAGGATCACCCTTGGGTGGAGGAGGATCCCCTAGGATTTCAACAGGTAAATTATTTTTCAGAATAGGTTCCTATTTAAAGAATACCTCATCTAATTCCATTCTTTCATTCATAAACATATCATTTTCATGGTCTAGCAAATAATTTTCTAAAGTATAACTAGGAGGTACGCCAATAGAAGAAAGACCAATAATTTCATCCTTACTAGGTAATTCTTCTTCACGGTGTTGTCTACTAAATTTAGAGAAATTAAATTCATGAGTCATATCATCTAAACCGATAGTAACAACATCCCTTTTGCAATCTATGGTAGCATTAACAGTGTTCAATAAGGGTCTACCAAATATAATGGGACAAAAGCTATCTTGTGGGGAACCAAGAACAAGAAAATCAGCAGGATTTTTAGTTTTCCCACACAAGACTTCAACATCTCTAACAATTCCCATTGGTTAAATAGTATCTCTATTGGCAAGTTTAATTGTGACATCAATATCTTCTATTTCAGCAGGTGCAATCTCATGCATAATTTCTTTGTATAAGGAATGAGGTATTGCGCTAGCACTGGCACCCATATCACATAAGCCATGATAACAATGATCTCCTATTTTAACAGAAATAACAGGCATGCCTACCATAGGTCTTGGTTTATCTTTAGCATAGGGTTTAGCAATTCTAGCAGTTTCATCACAGAAATAAATAACATGCCCATCAATATTATCGGACAAGAGATCTTTAACAATAGCAATATTAGGTTCAACTTTAACTTGCTCAGGAGGTGTATATATTTTAATATTGCTTTTACGAACTATAGTTGAAGCTTTAGCATGATCTTTTATCCTAACAGGGAAAGGTGGTTTCTCAACATAACAAGTAGGAACAATAGGATCATTATAAGTGACAATCTTTTCTTCAACTTTAATAGGTGCAGCTACTTTTACTTCTATGGGAGGATGATATTTAAACCACTTCTCCTTGGGGAGATCAACATAAGTAGCAAAAGATTCACAGAATGAAGCTACTATCTCAGAGTCAAGTCCATATTTAGTGCTAAATTTACGAAAAATATCGGTATCCATAAAAGATTTAACACAATCAAAACTAGGTGTTATACCTAACTCCTTACCTTTGTTTAG
The DNA here is from genome assembly GCF_003073215.2 of Triticum urartu. NCBI lineage: Eukaryota > Viridiplantae > Streptophyta > Magnoliopsida > Poales > Poaceae > Triticum > Triticum urartu. Next base: position 152,054,629 of record NC_053028.1, on the reverse strand, counting down.
GTCCCAATCTTTAGAGTTGCGTTTAATTCTTTCCAATAAATCCCATTTGAATTCAATAGTCTTCATCATAAAAGAGCCAGCACAAGAAGTGTCAAGCATGGTGCGATTTTTATCAGAAAGACGAGCATAGAAATTTTGAATAATCATTTTTCTCGAGAGCTCATGATTGGGGCACGAATATAACATTGATTTAAGCCCCCCCAAGCTTGAGAAATGCTTTCTCCTTCGCGAGGCCAAAAATTATATATGTAATTGCGATCACGATGAACAAGATGCATAGGATAAAACTTCTGATGAAATTCCAGTTTCAATCGTTTGTAATTCCAAGACCCCATATCATCACATAGCCTATACCATGTCGATGTGGCTCCCTTCAAAGATAAAGGGAAGACCTTCTTCTTAACAACATCTCTGGGTACATCTACAAGCTTAAATAGTCCACAAACTTCATCCACATATATTAGATGCTCATGAGGATGTTTTGTTCCATCTCCTAAAAAGGGATTAGCTAGCAGTTTTTCTATCATACCCGAAGGAATTTCAAAGCAGTCATTTTCATTTTCAGTAGGTTCAGTAGGTTGAGGAGCAACTCTTTGCTCTACTGGTCGGGGTGAATATACCCCGAACAAGCCCCTTAGAGGATTACTTTCCATAATAACAAGTGACAGTAAATTTCAGCACACTATATAAATTTTTCCTTACCAAATTCCACCTACCAAAGGAGCTTCACTCCCCGGCAACGGCGCCAGAAAAGAGTCTTGATGACCCATAAGTATAGGGGATCTATCATAGTCCTTTCGATAAGTAAGAGTGTCGAACCCAATGAGGAGCGGAAGGAAATGATAAGTGGTTTCCAGCAAGGTATTCTCTGCAAGTACTGAAATAAGTGGTAACAAATAGTTTTGTGATAGGATAAGTTGTAACGAGCAACAAGTAACAAAATTAAATAAAGTGCAGCAAGGTGGCCCAATCCTTTTTGTAGCAAAGGACAAGCCTGGACAAACTCTTATATAGAGAAAAGCGCTCCCGAGGACACATGGGAATATCGTCAAGCTAGTTTTCATCATGATCATATGATTTGCGTTCGGTACTTTGATAATCTGGTATGTGGGTGGACCGGTGCTTGGGTACTGCCCTTACTTGGACAAGCATACCACTTATGATTAACCTATATTGCAAGCATCCGCAACTACAACAAAAGTATTAAGGTAAACCTAACCATAGCATGAAACATATGGATCCAAATCAGCCCCTTACGAAGCAACGCATAAACTAGGGTTTAAGCTTCTGTCACTCTAGCAACCCATCATCTACTTATTACTCCCCAATGCCTTCCTCTAGGCCCAAACAATGGTGAAGTGTCATGTAGTCGACGTTCACATAACACCACTAGAGGAGAGACAACATACATCATATCAAAATATCGAACGAATACCAAATTCACATGACTAATAATAGCAAGACTTCTCCCATGTCCTCAGGAACAAAAGTAACTACTCACAAAGCATAAACATGTTCATAATCAGAGGGGTATTAATATGCATATAGGATCTGAACATATGATCTTCCACCAATTAAACCAACTAGCATCAACTACAAGGAGTAATTAACACTACTAGCAACCTACTAGCACCAATCCCGTACTTGGAGACAAGAATAGGATACAAGAGATGAACTAGGGTTTTGAAAGGAGATGGTGCTGATGAAGGTGTTGATGGAGATTGCCCTCTCCCGATGAGAGGAGCGTTGGTGATGACAATGGCGATGATTTCCCCCTCCGAGAGGGAACTTGTCGGGACCCCGATTCTAAGTCACACCAATCTAGCATGTAACACCTCATATCACTTTGCGGCCTCACGCACGGTATCCCCGGCCTTACCATGGCCCGGAACCGTTTGCGCCTTTTGGCTCACATATATGATAGTGTCGCAAGCATCCGTATGACAGAGAACCCGGGCCGACATGGCTAGTCGTGAACCCAAAGCGGCACAAACCTATGGAGACAGGCATACATGAATCACATCGAGCATGTCGGTCAACAGCGTATGAATCCGGGCTGTAGCACTGGGCTAACAGGACTCTGGAAGTCACCGGGTGACATTTCCCCGAAGGGACAGACATAGGAACGAAGTGGAACACATGCCGTCCAGTCAAGTGTTCTGAGCAGTAGTGCTGGTCTAGCAGGACTCCGGTGAACCGAGCTGTAGCGGACTACTATGGCTCAAGGAAGCACTAGACTATATTTCCCCATAAGAGAGGCTGCCAAGGACAAACAACTAGATTGTCGGATCCCACACATAGCAATACACGTCACACGTACGCATAACATGCAAGTATGTGATGTACAACATGGCATCACAACATAACGCAACTCATATAGATAAAGGCTCAGAAGAGCCACATAGCATAAATACAAACAGGGGTCACATGACCCATCATTCAGAGCATACAAGCAACGGAAGCATTACATGTCTGAGTACAAACAACTACAAAAGAAAAAGGCCGAGAAGCCTGACTATCTACAAGTCCCTCCAAGGTACAAGATCGTAGCTGAGGTAACAAGCTATTCGTCGAAGTCCAAGCGGTACTACTAGTGAGACAGATGTCTCATCTGCAAAACATAAATAAAGCAAACGTGAGTACGAAGGTACTCATCAAGACTTATGTCAGATCCTATCATACATGCATTTGTATCAAGAAGGTAATGTGGGGTTTAGTTGCAGCAAGCCAGCTTTGACTCAGTGGCTATCCTGTTCTACGACAATGAGAAACTTCTTTGAGGTGAGGCAGCGCACACGAGTCCACTAATCACCACATCAATACACTACTATGGATTCATCCCCATCTCTCCTACGAGAAGGCCATCCATAGCACTCACACTTGTCTTGAGCATTTTAGAGTATCCACTTTAAGTTGTCTAGGTACCACGTAAGCATCCAAGAAGTCCATAACCGAGGACACGGCTATTCGAATAGATCATGATAACCCTGCAAGGGTGTACTTCATCACACACGCTCTCACCACTTATCACCATATACCCGTTGTCGGTGTCAAAACCGGCGGATCTTGGGTAGGGGGTCCCGAACTGTGCGTCTAGGCCGGATGGTAACATGAGACAAGGGACACGATGTTTTTTACCTAGGTTCAGGCCCTCTTGATGGAGGTAATACCCTACTCCTGCTTGATTAATATTGATGATATGGGTAGTACAAGAGTAGATCTACCACGAGATCAAGGAGGCTAAACCCTAGAAGCTAGCCTATGGTATGGTTGTTGTATATGGAGTTGATTGCCTACGGACTACAACCCTCCGGTTTATATAGACACCGGATAGGGTTAGGGTTACACAGACTCGGTTACAATGGTAGGAGATCTTGAATATCCGCATCGCCAAGCTTGCCTTCCACGCCAAGGAAAGTCCCATCCGGACACGGGACGAAGACTTCAATCTTGTATCTTCATAGTCCTGGAGTCCGGCTGAAGGTATAGTCCGGCTACCCGAACACCCCCTAATCCAGGACTCCCTCACCCGTCATGTATCTCGGCAACCTTCAAGCGGAAGCCTGGCAAGGGTGTCGGCCACGACCTGACTAACCACGCAAGACTCTAATCCAGGTTTATCACCTATTTGGGTTCCATCCACAAGGAGATTCGGCCGGGGTGTCACTCACGGCCCCAAACGATGTGAGCAGGGTTCCCAAGCCCACCATCCGGGTGCCACTTGGTACATCGTGCCACCTATGCCTAGTCTGTCCCGAGCCCACCCTGTCGGGTGCCACTCGGTAGAAAAATAGCACTACCTAAAAACACCAGAAACTATTTGCAACTCCTGGACAGAGATCAAGGCGGTTAATAAGCCGAGAGAGCTTGGAGCACCCGGAGCCCAATGTGTGGTAGTAGCTAGTCATTGGACAACTTGCACAGAACTCAGTTCTTAAGGACGGTCCCAATGAGACAACCCACCATGTACTCCTACATGGCCTCTCACCGCTACCTTTACCAAATCATGTTCACACGCTTAACTCTCAGCACCAAAACATATCATAACACTCCAATTCATTCCCGATGAGTCAGACCTGACACAACTCTAAGCAATAGCAGGCATGGCATGGTAGAAGCACAACATGGCTCAAACAACTCCTACACATGCTAGTGGGTTTCAACTATTTACTGTGGCAATGACAGGTCATGCAGAGGAATGGGTTCAACTACCGTAGCATAAAGTAGCAGTTGAATCGTTGTTGTCCTAATGCAATAAATGAGAGCAGGAGCGAGAGAGTAGGATTTTATCGGAATGAACAAGGGGGGGTTGCTTGCCTGGTAGATCAACAGGGGGGCACTGCTCCTCAGACAGGTACTCTCGAACACTCTCCGAAGCAGGACCTATCGGGAAGGAACAGTGTCGGAAAATCAAACACAAGCATATGCAACAATATGATGCATGAACATGGCATGAGTATGTGATGTTGTTTGAGTTAATGCATCTAGCATTTATTTAGTTGAGGTCCATTTGAACCAAGGGTTCAAATGCAACTCCAAAATAAGCTCTTAAATATGCCATTAATAAGTTTTCATATATACACCATGTATAGGTTGGTTTTCCATGGATGAAACTGGTACAGATGGATAGATTGAATTTTTCTGATAATTTTTCATATATAATTTATTTCAATCTGAGCTACGGTTGAATTTATATGAATTTTTGAAGTTTTGAACATTTTTTGGAATTTCCTGTTTAAAAAAATTCCAGAAAAAGAATAACTGCGTCAGCATGACATCATCACTACATCAGCGGGTCAACGTGGCTGTCCAGGTCAAATCTGACGTGTGGGGGCCACACGTCAGTGTCATGGTTAATTAACAGAGGGTTAATTAATCCTAACTACAAATTAGGGGGCGCCGGGGCCCATCTATCACTGACCCACACGGGTCAAACCTGGGTCAACTGGGGGGGGTTAGACCCGGTCAACCCCACAGGCGTTTAGCCGCTGGCGAGGCCGAACGCGGTGGAGGGGCTCGGTATCGCCGTTCCGGCGACCATTTGGGCGGCGGAGGCCATCCCCAAGGAGCTGGTGCTCGCGCGCATCTAGTGGAGCAGTCGGGAGGCTGCGGGGGCGGCGGAGCTCGCCAGAGCGAAACTCGTGGCGGCGGCCGGTGTTCGGGCACGAGCGGGGATACGGCTGCGGTGTGCGAGGGCGAGAACAGAGAGGTGGAGGAGGAGCAGCTCACGGCGATCTCGATGGGCTTGACGGCGAGCTCGGGGACGCGCTGTGGTCGACGGGGCGGTGATGGGGATCCACGGCGGCCGGCGGTGAAGGAGATGATGGTGGCGATGATGGAGGCCGTCCGAAGGTGCGTGGCTCAACGAGGAGGTAGCAGGCGACGTGGCGAAGGTTCTGAGCACGGGGAGAGGGCAAGGGGGAGGCGGTGGCTACGGTAACGGTGGCAGGTGGCGACGACATCGCTTCGGGCGCGGGGAGAGGGATAGATCCAGGGGAGGAGGGAGAGCGAGAGAGAGTGCGAGAGGTCCGGGGCGGCGCGTGGCGACATTCGGGACGGCTAGGGCGTCGGGGGAGAGGCCAGGCAGGCAGGTGTCGTGGCCGGATGCGTGGCCGCGTGCCCCTATCCTCCTGGCGCGAGGAAGGGGACGACAGGCACTGCCAGTCGGCTGGGCCGGCCTGTTGGCCACTGGGCCAGGCCAGGCTGCACAGGGAGGTAAGTGCAGGTGGGTTTTCTTCCCTTTTTCTTCTATTTTGTTTTTGTTTTCTATTTTCTGACATTTGTTTTGATTTAATAAAAATACTAAATCATTTTATTTTATTCTGTAAATTTTAGTAGGGACTAGTTGGACCACTCCAAAGCCCCTCACCAAAATTCAGAATTATTGGACAATATTTTATATATAAAAATATTTATCCAACGCAAATAATTACTGGATTAACTCCAAGTGTCCAAAATAAATATTTATGAGTTCCTTAAAATATTGGTTTGATTTTTACCTCTGACCAATATTTTCAGAGTGTAACATGAACATTTTCTTGGACCTTTTTGGAGCAATTTTTATCTGGGTTATTTCCAGAAATAATTTCTGAGGGTTTCACAAATCCCCATTTCAAAATTAAATGAAATTTAAACATGATGCACACATGAAGGCTAGCCTAGGTTATACCAGAACTAGGGATGTGACAACTCGGCCCCACTCGGAAGAATCTCGTCCCAAGATTCAGGGGTTGGCGGAAAGAAAGCGGGGTACTCAAGTCAAAGACGATCTTCACGCTCCCAGGTAGCTTCTCTCTCGGAATGATGAGACCACTGAACCTTGAGAAACTTGATGTTATGACGTTGGGTGACACGCTCTGCTTGATCAAGGATGTAGACAGGGTACTCTCGATAAGTGAGGTTATCTGGGAGATCAAGCGTTTCGTGGTCCACTCCGCGGATGGGATCCGAGAAGCAACGCCTGAGTTGAGAGACGTGGAAGACATCATGAACTCGAGAAAGATGTAGTGGTAGTTCCAACTGGTAGGCAACCTCTCCTCGTTTAGCGAGAATGAGAAAGGGACCAATGTAACGAGGAGCCAACTTGCCCTTGATACTGAATCGATGGGTACCCTTCAAAGGGGTAACCCGAAGGTAAGCTTTGTCGCCAATTTCATAAGCCACTTCCTTATGACTACGGTCATACTGGCTCTTTTGACGAGATTGGGCTGTTTTCAAATTCTCACGAATGATGCGAACTTGCTCTTCTACCTACTGGATCATATCCGGTCCAAAGAATTGTCTTTCACCGGTTTCTGACCAGTTCAAAGGTGTTTGACATCTTCGTCCATACAAAACCTCAAAAGGAGCTTTCTTGAGGCTGGATTGGTAGCTGTTGTTATAAGCAAACTCGGCAAAGGAAAGACACTTCTCCCAATCCATACCGAATGAGATAACACAAGCTCTAAGCATGTCTTGAAGAATCTGGTTGACCCTTTCCACCTGACCACTTGATTGAGGGTGGAAAGCGGTACTGAAGGAAAGATGGGTGCCCATGGAAGTTTGGAAGCTCTCCCAGAAATGAGAAGTGAAAAGACTATCACGGTCTGAATTGATCTCTAGTGGAACACCATGAAGTGACACTATTCGAGAAATATATAAGTCAGCCAGCTGACTAGCAGTGATACTCTCTCGAACAGGTAGGAAGTGAGCCACTTTGGAAAGACGATCAATGACTACAAAGATAGCATTATTCCCTCTCTTGGTCCTGGGAAAGCCGGTGATGAAGTCCATACCAACTTTATCCCATTTCCACTCAGGAATAGCTAAAGGTTGAAGGGTGCCAGCAGGTCTTTGATGCTCTGCCTTCACGCGACGACAAATGTCACAGTTAGCAATAAATTGAGCAATTTCTCTCTTCATCCTAGTCCACCAGAACCTCTGGCGTAGGTCCTGATACATCTTAGTACTAATGGGATGAATCGTGAGAGGAGATTCATGCGCCTCCTTAAGGATTAATTGTCAAAGATGTTGATTCTTGGGAACCACCAAGCGACTCTCAAAGAAAACAACACCACGATCATCTATAGACAAACTACCACCAACTCCTTTGTTAATGTTTCTCTTGATCCGGGAAATTCCCGTATCCTGCTTCTGAGCAGAGATGATTTGATCCACAAGAGTAGGTTTCGCCACCAAGGTAGAAAGGAATCCGTGAGGAGCAAGGTGGAGGTTAAGCTTACATAATTCCTCATGGAGAAGTGGTTGGCCCTGCTGCAACATGAGATTGTTGCAATAGGACTCACGACTTAGCGCATCAGCCATGACATTCCCCTTGCCTGGGGTGTAGGTAATCCCCAAGTCGTAATATGAGATCAACTCCAGCCAACGTCTTTGCCTAAGGTTCAAATCTGGTTGGGTGAAGATATATTTGAGACTCTGGTGATCGGTGTAAATCTCGCAACGTTTACCAAGAAGGTAATGTAGCCAGGTCTTAAGTGCATAGACTACGGCTGCAAGCTCTAGATCATGTGTAGGATAATTCTCCTCATGTGGATGCAACTGTCGAGATGCATAGGCAATCACATGGCGATCTTGCAGAAGAATGCAACCTAGTCCCTGTCATGAGGCGTCGCAGTAGATAACAAAGTCCTTAGTGAAATCCGGTGGCACAAGTATGGGAGCAGAAGTCAGGCGTCTTTTCAGTTCCTGAAAACTGTGCTCACACTATGGGGACCACTCAAACTTTTTATCTTTCTTGAGAAGTTCCGTGAGAGGTTTGGCCACTTTGGAGAAGTTCTCAACGAATCGGCGACAATAACTGGCTAGACCAAGGAAACTCCTAACTTGCTTAACTATTTCAGGCGGAGTCCAATCAAGAACGGCCTGAACTCTTTCGGGATTGACAGCAATTCCCATACCAGAGATTACATGGCCGAGATAGGTCACTTCTGGCAACCAAAATTCGCACTTGGAGAACTTGGCATAAAGGCGGTGCTCTCTGAGTTTTCCTAGCACAAGTCTAAGATGTTTGGCATGCTCTTCCTTGTTCTTCAAGTAAATAAGGATAACATCGAGGTAAACCACGACGAACTTATCTAAGTACTCCATGAAGATCGAGTTCATCAAGCGAGAGAAAGTAGCTGGAGCGTTGGTTAGACCAAAGGACATGATGGTGTACTCGTACTGACCATAACGAGTGACAAAACCCGTCTTAGGAATATCCCCATTTCTGATCTTGATTTGGTGGTAGCCTAACCTCAAATCCATCTTTGAAAAGACTGAGGATCTAGCGAGCTGATCATACAAATCGTTGATCCTGGGGAGCGAATACTTGTTCTTTATCGTGACCAAATTAACGGGACGATAATCTACAACCATCCGGTCCGTACCATCCTTCTTCTTGATGAAGAGGACGGGGCAAGCCCAGGGAGAAGAACTAGGACGGATGAAACCCTTTTGCAAGGACTCATCAAGTTGTTTCTTAAGCTCGGCTAGTTCTAAGGGTGCCATCTTGTAAGGTCTCCTAGAGATTGGAGCGGTTCCTGGGACAAGATCTATGACAAATTCTACATCTCTGTCAGGTGGAATACCTGGCAGTTCCTCTGGAAAGACATCCGGAAAGTCACGGACTACCGGGATATCTTCAAGGTCAGGAAGAGGGCTGGCATTAAGAGAATAGAGTTGACGCTTTGCAACTCTGGTGGAGACGGTGACTATCTTGCCAGATGGGTGTGTAAGCTGAACATACCTAGTGTAACAATCAATCTTGGCATAAAGAGCTTTCATCCAGTCCATACCCAAGATGATGTTAATATCTGTAGACTTGAGGGCTATAAGTGATGCAAGGAATACAAGTCTGTCAACAAGGATTTCATTACCATGGCTTACACTAGAAGTTTGCCATTTGGATCCAGGAGTTTGAATTACTAGTGGAGAGGGCATATCACAAAAGGATATGTTGTGCAAGCTAGCATAACTTTCGGAAATGAAGGAATGAGATGCTCCGGTATCAAATAGAACCGAAGCTGGATGACAATTGACAAGGAGTGTACCAAGAACGACATCCGGATCATCATGAGTGTCTTTAGCTGAGACGTGATGCACACATCCACGTTCAGTGGGAGCTGACTTGACACTAATCATCTTGCGTGATGGCTTACCACGGCCAATAGACTTCTCAGGCTGGGGTGGAGCATAGTTGGTTTGAGAGCAGTCACGTGCATAGTGTCCTGGCTCTCTGCATGTGAAGCAAGTCCCTGAAGTAGAACGTGGGCCCACATTGACAAGCGGTCTACCAATAGGTCTAGGTGGATCATATGACTGAACTGGGTGAGGCGCCACAGAAGAGGGCCTCGCTGTATAACCGGGTGGAAGAGTAGAGTTCATAATCCAAATCTGGCACTTCTGCGAAGTAGAACCGGAGGAAGAAACCAAATCATGGTTGTGCTTACGAGACTCCTCGTAAGTGAGTTGAGATGTTTCTGCATTAATGGCCTTGTTCACAAGAGCCCGGAATGTATTGCAATGATGCAAGTGGAGATCGCGACACAACTTGGGGTTGAGACCCTTCTGGAACCTAGCCTGCTTCTTGGCGTCCGTGGACACTTCTTCTGTAGCATAGCGGGCGAGGTTCTCAAACTCTCTACTGTAAGCATCAATAGCCATCTTACTCTGGGTGAAACTACAAAACTCTTCTCTCTTGCGATCAATGAGAGCCCGAGGAATGTGATGCTCGCGAAAAGCCTCGGTGAAATCTCTCCAGGTGGTTTTCTGGCCAGCTGGAAGCATAGCCTCATAGTTCTGCCACCAAATACTAGCAGGACCTTCCAGATGATAAGCAACGTAGGTGACCTTGTTACTTTCAGCTACGTTCGCTGAACGCAGCTTGTGTGTGATACTACGTAGCCAGTCATCTGCATCGAGTGGTTCAATGGAATGATGGAAGGTAGGTGGTTTCAGATTGATGAAGTCATGGATGGACACAAACTCTTTGTGCTGATGGGAGGTGTTCTCCTCAATACGTGCTAGCAAGTGGTTAGACTCACGCTTGTTCCTCTCAACCTCTAACATGAACTCTACCAACGAAGACTGGTCGGGAGGATCCTCATCCCTACCATCTCCGTGGTTCCGGCTACGAGCAACAGAACTTCGGTTAACCAGCAACATCCTGAAGAACAAAACCAGGGAAAACAAGGATGGAATCAGCATCAACTATAGGATGCAGAAGGTAGCACAAGAATTTAGTATCTCTCAAACTCCTAGGACAAATTCCAGCAGCATGACGGCAGTAAAATGCTCAAAATGAGACATCCTGCAAATGATGGGGTAGCATCAAACTCAACATCATCACCCAAGGTTCTGAGATTTTACTAAACAGACTACACCGGAGGTACTCGAACTGGGATATGACTCTAATCAACCAACCCTAAGAGACTATGGAGTAGTAACACGTGATCCTGATAGACGGAGGAGAAAGCCTAGTTCCTTAACCCCGTAGGAAAGATAGGATGACTCAAATCAGAAGGCATGAGGCATAAGGAGTAAAAAGAGCCTTACGTTCCCTTCCGCAATCAATTCCCCTATATAGCTAAAGAATTTCTAGACTCAACTTCGACCAGGTTGGTTTGGTAATCCTACAGGCAGTCAGGCTCTGATACCAAAGCTGTCGGGACCCCGATTCTAAGTCACACCGATCTAGCATGTAACACCTCATATCACTTTGCGGCCTCACGCACGGTATCCCCACGGGTGTCGCCTTACCATGGCCCGGAACCGTTTGCGCCTTTTGGCTCACGTATATGATAGTGTCGCTAGCATCCGTATGAAAGAGAACCCGGGCCGACATGGCTAGTCATGAACCCAAAGCGACACAGACCTATGGAGACAGGCATACATGAATCACATCGAGCATGTCGGTCAACAGCGTATGAATCCGGGCTGTAGCACTGGGCTAACAGGACTCTGGAAGTCACCGCGTGACATTTCCCCGAAGGGACAGACATAGGAATGAAGTGGAACACATGTCGGCCAGTCAAGTGTTCTGAGCAGTAGTGCTGGGCTAGCAGGACTCCGGTGAACCGGGCTGTAGCGGACTACTATGGCTCAAGGAAGCACTAGACTACATTTCCCCATAAGAGAGGCTGCCAAGGACAAACAACTAGATTGTCGGATCCCACACATAGCAATACACGTCACACGTACGCATAACATGCAAGTATGTGATGTACAACATGGCATCACAACATAACGCAACTCATATAGATAAAGGCTCAGAAGAGCCACATAGCATAAATACAAACAGGGGTCACATGACCCATCATTCAGAGCATACAAGCAACGGAAGCATTACATGTCTGAGTACAGACAACTACAAAAGAAAAAGGCCGAGAAGCCTGACTATCTACAAGTCCCTCCAAGGTACAAGATCGTAGCTGAGGTAACAAGCTATTCGTCGAAGTCCAAGCGGTACTACTAGTGAGACAGATGTCTCATCTGCAAAACATAAATAAAGCAAACATGAGTACGAAGGTACTCATCAAGACTTATGTCAGATCCTATCATACATGCATTTGTATCAAGAAGGTAATGTGGGGTTTTAGTTGCAGCAAGCCAGCTTTGACTCAGTGGCTATCCTGTTCTACGACAATGAGAAACTTCTTTGAGGTGAGGCAGCGCACACGAGTCCACTAATCACCACATCAATACACTACTATGGATTCATCCCCGTCTCTCCTACGAGAAGGCCATCCATAGCACTCACACTTGTCTTGAGCATTTTAGAGTATCCACTTTAAGTTGTCTAGGTACCACGTAAGCATCCAAGAAGTCCATAACCGAGGACACGACTATTCGAGTAGATCATGATAACCCTGCAGGGGTGTACTTCATCACACATGCTCTCACCACTTATCACCATATACCCGTTGTCGGTGTCAAAACCGGCGGATCTCGGGTAGGGGGTCCCGAACTGTGCGTCTAGGCCGGATGGTAACAGGAGACAAGGGACACGATGTTTTTTACCCAAGTTCGAGCCCTCTCGATGGAGGTAATACCCTACTCCTGCTTGATTAATATTGATGATATGGGTAGTACAAGAGTATATCTACCACGAGATCAAGGAGGCTAAACCCTAGAAGCTAGCCTATGGTATGGTTGTTGTATGTGGAGTTGATTGCCTACAGACTACAACCCTCCGGTTTATATAGACACCGGATAGGGTTAGGGTTACACAGAGTCGGTTACAATGGTAGGAGATCTTGAATATCTGCATCGCCAAGCTTGCCTTCCATGCCAAGGAAAGTCCCATCCGGACACGGGACGAAGTCTTCAATCTTGTATCTTCATAGTCCTGGAGTTCGGCTGAAGGTATAGTCCGGCTACCCGAACACCCCCTAATCCAGGACTCCCTCAGTAGCCCCCGAACTAGGCTTCAATGACGACGAGTCCGGCACGCAGATTGTTCGGCATTGCAAGGCGGGTTCTTCTCCAAATCTTGTGTACCTGTAGGAATAATGTCCGATTTTTGTAATGTAGTGCTCCTCGGCTTCCACGCCCAATAATGGCCGTCTTCCACGTGTTAAACGAATGCGAAAAGCCGGGGTGTTTTTACATCCACACCCCTAGCCGTATAAACAAGCCGCCTATTTAACGGGATGGGGATTTAGGTCCAAACCACATATTCTCCTTTCCGCGAGTTATCATCGGAGCGCTTCCAGCAAAGGTCCATTCCAACTTGACCAGCCATCGCAGCTCCTCCCCTCCCCCCTCCGGTCCCAAACCCGGGGACTGGGAGAGTTGCGCCATGCTGCATAGTGAGTTAGTGTTGCTTCAGGCCAAGGGATTTCTCCCGCAGGCATACATGGTCCCGGTCCGAGCCGGTCTCGCCACCTACAATGGTGGAAAACAAGTGGAGAGCACCCCCAATCCTTCTAAAGGAGAGCGGGTGTGCCTCGTCCCCTATCTAATAAGGGGACTGGGATTTCCAATTCACCCATTTCTCCGCGGGCTTCTGGAGTTCTACGGCCTCCAGCTGCACAATCTCATGCCCGCCTCTGTATTGCATATTGCGGGTTTCGTCGCCCTTTGCGAGCTATTTTTAGGCGTTGAGGCTCATTTCGCGCTGTGGAAGAGGTTATTCTGCCTGGTGCCCCGTTCTAAAGAGGGGTCTATATACCAAGTGGGCGGAGCCGAAGTATGGTGCATCGCCGGGACCGGATACCTATCCGGAACCCCAAAGAAGGCGTCCGAGGACTGGCCTTTGGAATGGTTTTATATAGATGACGTCCTGCTACCGGACCCTATCCGGGTCGGTCTCCCTGAGTTCAACAGTGCTCCATTGAAGAAACGCTTGAGCTGGCGTCCGCGGAGCTCTCAGAGAGAAAGCGACAGAGACGTCCTTTACCTGATGGGCCGGATAAGACTGTTGGCTCATTCCGGACTAACCATGATTGGAGTCATGGCCGCATGCATTATGCGGGGGGTGCAGCCGCTTCAATATAGAGGCCACCCCATGTGGGATTTCAACGGGGAGGATGACGCCACCCATTACGGTCGTAAGGGGCCGGCCTCAACTGCCGCTCTAGTAAAGATCTTATCCTCTTTGTACAAGGGAGAAAAGGAGGAATTCCTCCGCGTCAACCCGCAGGCCGGATTTACTATGTACGATCCTCCAAGTTGGGTAAGTGAACAACTGCGCTTGCCCGTTTGTTTTATACTCCCACGGTTAGATATGTAGTCTAACGACTTCAATGCAGGAACTGCGACAGGTGGTAAAGGATATAAACAGCCGCCCTCCACAGCCCGAGGACCCAGAACGGTCCCTCGATCCGGACTCCGAAGAGGATCCGGATATATCGGTGGAGCTTATTGACGGGGTGTTCCATCAGCTAAGCAAGGACAATACCTTGGTAGCCATCACGGCTGATTACCCAGGGTTAATCCCAGCCTCCCAGGTGACAAAAACCAGAGTCTCATTCCCTTGAGAGAGATTCCACTCTCACGTATTCCGGTGTTTCTGACGACAACCGTGTTTTGCAGGGGAGATTTCCGAGGCAGGAGGCCGAACCTGCGGCGGCTAGCCAACGAGGGGCCGCAGGGCCCCGTGGGGCAAAATGGAATGTAGTCCGGACTGAGATGTCGGCACAAAGGTATAGCGCACCCTCTGTTTCCCTGGTGTTATTCTGTCAGGGCATATTAACGTTCGTGCTATCTTCAGAACGAAGAGACCTCGCCGGACTACATCCGGAGAGGTTGCCAATCGCGCCTCCACCAGCCAGGCTCCAACATCTGGCCAGGAAGCGGAGGCGAGCACAAGGCGCACACCGGGCGCTCCTCCGACAGAGGATGCGGACAGGCTGTCTGCCACAAATTCTGAGGTGGAGAGTGCCATGAACCACAGGCGTCGCCAGACAGTTCTACGCGATGCTTGTTTCTCCCAAGAGGCTTTAGATGCCTTTAATTCGGGAGATGCGTACCTCCGTGCCGCTCAAAATGGTTTAGCCAGAGCCTCGGAGCAGTATGTAAAAGACATACGGGTAAGAAAATTTTGGTCAAATATATATATACCAGTAGCCCCCGAGACTTGAAACAGTTAGAGCAACTGATTTAAGGATCATTTAATATGCAGGTTCTTAGAGAGAAGAATACTGTACTGTCCCAGGAGCTGGAAAAGTGCAAGGCCCAACTAGAGGCCGCACTAGCCGCAGCAGGGGAGCCCAAAGAGACCCCCTCAGGTAAGATACACTTCGAAAGATTAGTATTGTGCGGTGTGGGTGCAAATCTGACAAATCATGTTGCAGATGGCGCCGGACTCGATCCGGAAAAGCAACAACTCTTACGCCGGCTAAAGGCCGGTGAGAGTACATTGACAAAGGTGAGTCGACAGAAGAATGATCTTCAGGATGCCAACACCAGGCTGGACGTCGAACTTAAAGATGTTCGTGGTCAGCTGTCGGACTCCACGAAGGAGAATCAGCGGCTTTGACGCGGCATATTTAGTAAGTGCTTGAACGAACTTTGAAAAAAGAGTTCGGCGAGGAACTCGACTAACATAGTAATGTCTATAGGTATGCTCACAGTTCGTCCTACAGAGGAGATGCCCGGTTCTACGGGTGACCTTCTTCCCGAACTCATGCAATTGCACGAGCGAATTCGGCAGGCGATGCGAGGTGTTGCCCAAGCCTTATGGCCTGCCCACTCCATGCCCGAGGGCCTTGGAGAGCTTGCGGAGAAGCTGAAGGGAGCTCGGTGGCGCTTTCGGTTGTGGAAGATATCGGCCTGCCGACAAGGCGCTAGGGAAGCCTGGGCCATGGTGAAGACCTGTTTTACGAAGTCTGACCCAAACCACATGGCCGAGGTCGGACCAGTGGGGCCTGACGGGAAGGAGATCCCTGTGAGCTTAGTATACGGCCAAGTAGAGTTGGCCGCGAAGTATTCCCAGCAGGACCGTAAATTATACAGAATGTTAGATGGTATAGAAGAGGAATACAATCAGTCAGAATGACTATGTAATTTTGAATTGACATGTGTAATGCCTTCTAGCCGGATTGTAGATCGTTTGTCGTTGCCGACCTTTTCGCTTCAACCTCGGGACCTGACGGTCGGAGTGTGTCCGAATACCATAGCGGTTATATAAGAACCGTGGTATGCGTGGAGACCAGGCGTAGGGGTCATTAGTGCTTTATCAGACAAGTGCCCAACTAGTTATGTTATATTACATGGTTAGTAAGAAACATCTTCCAGAGAGAATAGTTCCTTTAGGGGTTCCTTTCGCTGGGAGGCATGCCGTAAAGTGCATGTCCGGACTGTGTGAAAAGACGCAGAAAAAAGCATCTAGGGGCGCATAAAATGAGTAAAAAGATCATCTTTTATCTCACCGACCGAATATTCCCTTAAGAACGCTAGCTTTCGGCTTCACCCAGTCTGAGGTACACATCCGGCTGACCCGGCAGTAACAATCGCAGAGGTGCTCCCTTTACCGCCTAGCCAAACAATCGGGGACGTAGGGGTAAGCACAGAAGCTAGGCAACCCAGCTTGGCCAAAACTTAAGTCATATCAATGCATATAATGGTGAAGAAAAAGGTACATGCGGAAGTTTAACGCATGTGTTGGGCATGAAGCCCGTATAAATAAGCTTCTGTTAAAGAAGCCCCCAGGTTTAATGAGCGCGAGTGGTGCGTCACTAGATGAGCCTTTAAGGGCTATAAAAGAAAAGAGGGGAAGGAGAGAAATGTAAGACAGAAAAATGCAAAAAATGGACAGAGGAAGGAGACGAACACAGAGTCCGGCGCTAGGCATAGAATCTTCGAAGATGGGTGGCGTTCCACGAGTTCGGCTCAAGTCGGTTATCCGACACATCTCGCAGGCGGTACGCCCCGCCAGTCAGGACTTGGTCGATTATGAATGGACCTTCCCACTTGGGCTTGAGTTTGTCCTTTTTCTTATCCGGTAGGCGTAGAACTAGTTCGCCAACATTGTAATTTTTGGACCGTACTTCTCTGCTTTGATATCTTCGGGCCTGCTGTTGATAAAATGCGGAACGGGCTTTTGCCATGTCACGCTCCTCCTCCAAGGCGTCCAAGTTGTCCTGCCGATCAAGCTCGGCTTGTCTTTCTTCGTACATGCACACTCTAGGTGAGTCATGAATTATGTCGCAGGGCAGAACTGCCTCTGTGCCGTACACCATAAAAAATGGTGTGTATCCGGTGGTGCGATTTGGCGTGGTCCACAGCCCCCATAGCACGGAGTCGAGCTCCTCTACCCAGTGCGTGTTAGATTCCTTGAGGGACCGCACCAGTCTGGGTTTAATGCCGCTCATGATAAGACCATTTGCGTGTTCGACCTGGCCGTTGGTTTGTGGGTGATAGACGGAAGCATAATCGAGCTTGATGCCCATGTTTTTGCACCAGAGTTTTACCTCGTCGGCGGTAAAGTTTGTACCATTATCGGTTATGATGCTGTGGGGGATGCCATAACGGTGTACAACCCCGGATATGAAGTCTATCACAGGTCCGGATTCGGCCGTTTTAACAGGCTTGGCTTCTATCCATTTGGTGAACTTATCCACCATGACCAGTAAGTATTTTTTCCTATCAGTCCCACCTTTAAGGGGTCCGACCATGTCAAGCCCCCAGACCGCAAAAGGCCAGGTGATGGGTATAGTTTGGAGTGCGGTGGGTGGCATATGGCTTTGGTTGGCAAAAAGTTGGCAACCAGCGCATCGTTGGACTAGGTCCTGAGCGTTTGCCTACGCCGTCGGCCAATAAAAGCCTGTACGGAAAGCCTTGCTAACAAGGGACCGAGCAGCGGTGTGGTGACCACCGAGTCCGGCATGAATTTCAGCCAGAAGGTTCTGCCCTTCCTCTTCGGAGATGCACCTTTGAAAGACTCCGGTAGTGCTTTTCTTATAAAGCTCCCCCTCATGGACTCTATAGGCTTTAGATCGCCGTAGTATGCAACGGGCCTCGTTTTGGTCCTCCGGGAGTTCCTGCCTAGTAAGGTAGGCTAGGAATGGTTTTGTCCACGGGGCGATAACCGCCATTATTACGTGGGCTGAATGTGTAATTTCACTGGCAGAGCCTCCAATTGTGTCAGATTGTTCGACGTCGAGTGGTGCGGCTGGGTCCGGGCTGTTATTTGCGGGTTCCCCCTCCCATGCTATGGATGGCTTGAACAATCTTTCCAAAAAGATGTTGGGGGAACTGCATCGCGTTTTGCTCCGATGCATGCCAGGACGTCCGCTGCTTGATTGTTTTCTCGGGCTATATGGTGAAATTCCAGCCCTTCGAACCGAGCTGACATTTTTAGGACGGCGTTGCGGTAAGCTGCCATTTTTGGGTCCTTGGCATCGAAGTCTCCATTTATTTGGGATATTGCGAGGTTTGAATCCCCGCGTACCTCTAGGCGCTGGATACCCATGGATACTGCTATCCGGAGACCATGTAGGGGGCCTCATATTCAGCTGCATTGTTGGAATCCGTGTACATGATCTGGAGCACATATTGGACTGTGTCTCCTGTGGGGGACGTCAGGACGACGCCAGCCCCCAGTCCGGCCAACATTTTGGAGCCGCCGAAATTCATAATCCAGTTTGAATATGTGCCGTACTCTTTAGGGAGCTCGGCCTCCATCCATTCTGCGACGAAGTCAGCCAAAACTTGCGATTTAATAGCTCGCCGTGGCTTATAGGTTATATCGAACGAGAGAAGATCGATGGCCCATTTTGCAATCCGGCCCATTGCGTCACGGTTGTTGATAATATCGTTGAGTGGTACTTCCGAGGCTACTGTTATGGAACACTCTTGAAAGTAGTGTCGTAGCTTCCGGGATGCCATGAATACCGCGTATGCAATCTTTTGATAATGCGGGTACCGTGATTTGCATGGAGTGAGGACAGTGGACACGTAATAGACCGGCCTTTGAAGAGGGAATTTGTGTCCGTCCGTTTCCCGCTCGACAACGAGCACTGCGCTGACAACTTGATGTGTTGCTGCAATGTACAATAACATTGGTTCGCCGGTGTTCGGTGCAGCCAGGACTGGGTTTGTTGCCAATATGGCTTTTATTTCATCAAGTCCGGCCGTGGCGGCATCCGTCCACTCAAAGTGTTCGGTGCGCCGAAGGAGGCGATAGAGGGGTAGTGCCTTTTCTCCCATGCGGGAGATGAAGCGGCTTAAAGCCGCCACACATCCGGTTAATTTTTGTATTTGTTTGAGGTCCTTTGGGATATCCAGTTGTGACAAAGCTCAGATCTTGGCTGGATTTGCTTCAATTCCTCTGCCGGATACAATGAAGCCCAAGAGCTTTCCGGCTGGAACGCCGAAGACGCATTTTTCTGGGTTGAGCTTGATGTCATATTTTCGAAGGTTGTCGAATGCAAGCCTCAAGTCGTCTACTAGAGATTCGACATGTCTTGATCTGGTTTGCCAGACATGTCTGGATCATGCGCTGATATGTTGCGCCGGCGTTTTTCAGCCCGAAGGGCATTGTGTTGAAGCAGAATGGGCCGTATGGTGTGATGAATGTTGTTGCGGCTTGGTCTGATTCTGCCATCTTGATTTGATGGTAACCGGAGTATGCATCGAGGAAACACAACGAATCATGTCCTGCGGTGGCATCGATAATTTGATCGATACGGGGGAGGGGGAAGGGATCCTTTGGGCAAGCCTTGTTAAGGTCTTTAAAATCGACACACAGGCGCCAGGATTTGTCCTTCTTTGGTACCATCACCAGGTTTGCTAGCCAGTCCGGATGTTTTATGTCTCTAATGAATCCGGCCTCCAATAGCTTGGCTAGCTCCTCTCCCATAGCCTGTCTCTTGGGTTCGGAAAAATGCCGAAGGGCTTGTTTGACAGGTTTGAATCCTTTTAGGATATTTAAGCTGTGTTCGGCCAGCCTGCGTGGGATCCCTGGCATGTCTGAAGGGTGCCAGGCGAAAATGTCCCAGTTCTCTCATAGGAACTCTCGCAGTGCGGCGTCTACATCAGGGTTCAGTCGTGCCCCGATGGAAGCTGTTTTATTGGGGTCCGTTGGATGGACCTGGAATTTGACTATTTCGTCAGCTGGCTTGAAGGATGTGGATTTGGATCTCTTATCGAGTATCACATCATCCCTGTTAACCGTGGAACGCAGCGCAGTCAGTTCCTCGGCCGCCAAGGCTTCGGATAGCGCCTCAAGGGCTAATGCGGCCGTCTTGTTTTCGGCGCGGAGTGCTATGTCCGGATCACTAGCTAGAGTGATAATTCCATTCGGCCCGGGCATCTTAAGCTTCATGTACCCGTAATGGGGTATTGCTTGGAAGATTGTGAATGCTTCCCACCCTAGTAAAGCATCATGTCCGCTCTTAAACGGGGCCACCTGAAACGTGACTTCTTCGGACCTGTAATTATCCGGCGTGCCGAACACCACATCTAGTGTGATTTTTCCTGTGCAGCGCGCTTCCCGACTGGGGATTATTCCTCTAAAGGTTGTGCTGCTTCGCTCGACGCGGTTCCAGTCTATTTCCATTTTTTGAAGGGTTTCCTCATAAATGAGGTTCAGTCCGCTGCCTCCATCCATGAGCACCTTGGTGAGGCGAAAGCCGTCCACTATGGGACTGAGGACCAATGCGGCTGGTGCTCGGGCTGTTCGGAATCTAGGTTCATCACTTGCGTTGAAGGTAATAGCAGTGTCGCTCTATGGATTTATTGTTGCAACTTGATAGACTTTGGCGAGGCTGCGGAGTGTTCTTTTTCGCATATTGTTTGATGCGAAATTCTCGAAGACTGTGAGAACGGTACTTGTGTCCTCGGGCTGAATTTCTGCGGCCTCCAGAATTAAGAGGTCCTCGCCAATTTTGGCCACCTGCCGGAGTATCCAACATGCTCTAAGGCTGTGAGTTGGTGTGGCGTCCTTTGTACTGTGAATTCTACAGTGTCCATCAAGCCACCTTTCCAGTACGGTTCCATGCCCTGTAGAGGGTTTTGGCTTTTTGGTGTTTATCCCGGGTGTCCTATGATGATGCACCCTCTTAGTTCGGATGGGATTACTATTCAAGGACGGATTATCCCAAAATTTTATTTCAGTTTTCCATGCGCTTTCCATCGCATAGTATTTTTGTACTATGGACGCCAAGTCAGTGAAGCGTGTAATATCACGATGACTTACGGCATTAAGGATTCCCTCGTCCGTGCAATTACTGCAGAAAATTGAGATCGCGTCTCCCTCGCGGCAATCCTTTATCCTGTTCATAATCAGGAGGAATCTGGCCCAGTAATGATGTACCGTTTCCTCGGGCCTCTGCCTGATTTGGGAGAGATCGCTTATGTTCGGGTGGGCGGGTGTCGTTGAATCTGAAACCATACCCAATCCAAGATTCGGAGGCCGAAGAGTTTCCAAACTCTGAAGTTCGGATTCTTGGATGTTGTCCAACGAATCTATCCCGTTGCCTGATCCTAAGCTCAGGTCTTGAGTTACATCCTCCTCTCCGCGGGTATCCGGCTTGGAGGGGTCGGGAATTCAGACGTAGCTAGTCCTTAAAATAGATGAAGGGTCGCCGCACTGCGCCTCCACCACGGCAACATGGTGGGTGACTTGGGGAGAGTTAATTTCTCTTAGATCAGGTTTAAGCCCAACCTGGTCGTAATCCGTAGCGACCCCCAGGGCGGTGATGCGATCCAAGAGCTCGTTTACGGAAGAGAGCTCCATTGGATCTAGCTGCTCGACGAGCTCCGAGCTGACGTGTAGGTTTCTTTTGATGACCCGAGAGGTCACCGTTGGCGCAATAGCCGAACAGGCGGTCATGAGGAAACCACCAAGCCGGAGGGTTTGGCCGACAGCCAAGGCTCCCTTAGCAAGGGCGCCGTCTTTAAAGACGGGAGAAGGCATCCTTCCTGATTGTGATGGCACAGAGGAACTCTCAATGAAAGCACCAATGTCGGTGTCAAAACTGGTGGATCTCGGGTAGGGGGTCCCGAACTGTGCGTCTAGGCCGGATGGTAACAGGAGACAAGGGACACGATGTTTTTTACCCAGGTTTGGGCCCTCTCGATGGAGGTAATACCCTACTCCTGCTTGATTAATATTGATGATATGGGTAGTACAAGAGTAGATCTACCACGAGATCAAGGAGGCTAAACCCTAGAAGCTAGCCTATGGTATGGTTGTTGTATATGGAGTTGATTGCCTACAGACTACAACCCTCCGGTTTATACAGACACCGGATAGGGTTAGGGTTACACAGAGTCGGTTACAATGGTAGGAGATCTTGAATATCTGCATCGCCAAGCTTGCCTTCCATGCCAAGGAAAGTCCCATCCGGACACGGGACAAAGTCTTCAATCTTGTATCTTCATAGTCCCGGAGTCCGGCTGAAGGTATAGTCCGGCTACCCGAACACCCCCTAATCCAGGACTCCCTCACCCGTCATGTATCTCGGCAACCTTCAAGCGGAAGCCTGGCGAGGGTGTCGGCCACGACCTGACTAACCACGCAAGACTCTAATCCAGGTTTATCACCTATCTGGGTTCCATCTGCAAGGAGATTCGGCTGGGGTGTCGCTCACGGCCCCAAACGATGTGAGCAGGGTTCCCAAGCCCACCATCCGGGTGCCACTTGGTACATCGTGCCACCTGTGCCTAGTCTGTCCCGAGCCCACCCTTCCGGGTGCCACTCGGTTGAAAAATAGCACTACCTACAAACACCAGAAACTATTTGCAACTCTTGGACAGAGATCAAGGCGGTTAATAAGCCGAGAGAGCTTGGAGCGCCCGGAGCCCAATGTGTGGTAGTAGCTAGTCATTGGACAACTTGCACAGAACTCAGTTCTTAAGGACGGTCCCAATGAGACAACCCACCATGTACTCCTACATGGCCTCTCACCGCTACCTTTACCAAATCGTGTTCACACGCTTAACTCTCAGCAACAGAACATATCATAACACTCCAATTCATTCCCGATGAATCAGACCTGACACAACTCTAAGCAATAGCAGGCATGGCATGGTAGAAGCACAACATGGCTCAAACAACTCCTACACATGCTAGTGGGTTTCAACTATTTACTGTGGCAATGACAGGTCATGCGGAGGAATGGGTTAAACTACCGTAGCATAAAGTAGCAGTTGAATCGTTGTTGTCCTAATGCAATAAATGAGAGCATGAGCGAGAGAGTAGGATTTTAACGGAATGAACAAGGGGGGGTTGCTTGCCTGGTAGATCAACAGGGGGGCACTGCTCCTCAGACAGGTACTCTCGAACACTCTCCGGAGCAGGACCTATCAGGAAGGAACGGTGTCGGAAAATCAAACACAAGCATATGCAACAATATGATGCATGAACATGGCATGAGTATGTGATGTTGTTTGAGTTAATGCATCTAGCATTTATTTAGTTGAGGTCCATTTGAACCAAGGGTTCAAATGCAACTCCAAAATAAGCTCTTAAATATGCCATTAATAAGTTTTCATATATACAGCATGTATAGGTTGGTTTGTCATGGATGAAACTAGTACAGATGGATAGATTGAATTTTTCTGATAATTTTTCATATATAATTTATTTCAATCTGAGCTACGGTTGAATTTATATGAATTTTTGAAGTTTTGAACATTTTCTGGAATTTCCTGTTTAAAAAAATTCCAGAAAAAGAATAACTGCGTCAACATGACGTCATCACTACATCAGCGGATCAACATGGCTGTCCAGGTCAAATCTGACGTGTGGGGGCCACACGTCAGTGTCATGGTTAATTAACAAAGGGTTAATTAATCCTAACTAAAAATTAGGGGGAGCCGGGGCCCATCTGTCACTGACCCACACGGGTCAAACCTGGGTCAACTAGGGGGGTTAGACCTGGTCAACCCCACCGGCATTTAGCCGCCGGCGAGGCCGAACGCGGCGGAGGGACTCGGGATCGCCATTCCGGCGACCATTTGGGCAGCGGAGGCCATCCCCAAGGAGCTGGTGCTCGCGCGCATCTAGTGGAGAAGTCGGGAGGCTGTGGGGGTGGCAGAGCTCGCCGGAGCGAAACTCGCGGCGGTGGCCGGTGTTCAGGCGCGAGCGGGGATACGGCTGCGGTGTGCGAGGACGAGAATGGAGAGAGGGAGGAGGAGGAGGAGGAGCAGCTCACGGCGATCTCGATGGGCTTGACGTCGAGCTTGGGGATGCGCTGTGGTCGACGGGGCGGCGATGGGGATCCACGGTGGCCGGCGGTGAAGGAGACGACGGTGGCTACGATGGATGCCGTCCGGAGGTGCATGGCTCGACGAGGAGGTAGCAGGCGACGTGGCGAAGGTTCTGAGCACGGGGAGAGGGCGAGGGGGAGGCGGTGGCTACGGCAACGGTGGCCGGTGGTGACGGCAGCGCTTCGGGCGCGGGGAGAGGGAGAGATCCAGGGGAGGAGGGAGAGCGAGAGAGAGTGCGAGAGGTCCGGGGCGGCGCGTGGCGACGTTTGGGACGGCCAGGGCATCGGGGGAGAGGCCAGGCAGGCAGGTGGCGTGGCCGGACGCGTGCCCGCGCGCCGGGCGCGTGCCCTTGTCCTCCTGGCGCGAGGAAGGGGACGACTGGCACTGCCAGTCGGCTGGGCCGGCCTGTTGGCCACTGGGCCAGGCCAGGCTGCACAGGGAGGTAAGTGCAGGTGGGTTTTCTTCCCTTTTGCTTCTATTTTGTTTTTGTTTTCTATTTTCTAACATTTGTTTTGATTTAATAAAAATACTAAATCATTTTATTTTATTCTGTAAATTTTAGTAGGGACTAGTTGGACCACTCCAAAGCCCCTCACCAAAATTCAGAATTATTGGACAATATTTTATATATAAAAATATTTATCCAACACAAATAATTACTGGATTAACTCCAAGTGTCCAAAATAAATATTTATGAGTTCCTTAAAATATTGGTTTGATTTTTACCTCTGACCAGAACTAGCGATGTGACAGAACTTTCCCCGACAGAATAGCTCCCCCAGAGCCCTAGATTGGTTCCGCCAAGGTTCCGCCTCGTGGCGGCGGAGTTTCGTCCGAGAAGATGGCTTCTTATTTTTTTCCCATTGAAAGACTTCATATAGCAGAAGATGGTCACCGGAGGGCCACCAGGGGGCCCAAGAGGTAGGGGGGTGTGCCCCACCCTTATGGGCAGGGTGTGGCCCCCCTGGTGAAGTTCTTGCTCTCAGTATTTTTTATATATTTGGAAAACGTCTTCCGTGGAGTTTCATGACTTTTGGAGCTGTGCATAATAGGTCTCTAATATTTGCTCCTTTTCCAGCCCAGAATCCCAGCTGCCGCCGGCATTCTCCCTCTTTATGTAAACCTTGTAAAATAAGAGAGAATAGGCATAAGTATTGTGACATAATGTGTAATAACAGCCCATAATGCAATAAATATCAATATAAAAACATGATACAAAATGGACGTATCACACGGTGACCTCCGTCCTGCTGGTCTTGGTCTCGTTGCATCGATATGGAAACCTTTGCCTGATGCCTCGGGACTCCTCGCTTGCGCTTGCCTCTTTAGCACCAAAGAGAAAACAAGGACACTGTGCACGCTGGCGCTCGCCTGGCGCCCGCCTGGCCTTGGTCGTCATGGCTTGTGTCACAGGAACGTTGTGAGGTGTCCCTTGCCTTGATCTCTCTGCCCCTCATGAGCCAGCCTGGTGAGGCCACCCTCGAGGAGGTCTTGCGTCATCCGCCTTGCGAGGCTCGGCCCCTCGCGTGGTGTTGAGTGTTTGCTGGTGAAGATGGTCCGTACGGGGCCGCTCACAAAACCACGTCATGGGCCGCAGGCAGGCAAGTCTGGGGACCCCCATTCCCAGGACGCCGATAGTAGCCCTCGGGCCCAAGGCATGCTCAGACATGGCTTCGAGGCGAAGCCAAGGGGCAAGTGCAGAGCACCGCGGGCCCCAACACCCTGCGGCCTTGGCTGACATGTGGCGATTGATGGGACGTGGGCGTCTCCGCTTTCCCATGCTGCCTCGGCAACTGCCCGACTGACAAAAGGCTGGCGCGGGCTGCATTTGCCTTCATTGCTTTCCTTCGTCTTGGTCCAGATCCCCTTCCTTGCCCTTCTCTTCCAGAGACTCCAGATCTGCCTAGATCCTCCTTCGAGCTTGCCGTAGATGGTGTCCAAGAAAGCCCGGGCCACTTCCTCGTCGTCTTGGTACGAGCCGGCGCTTGACGCGCCGAGCGTTTTGGAGAAGAACCTTGCCAGCGTGCTTCTGATGACAGCGGATGGTGATAAGAAGAGGAAGACTGTGCTCCGGGCGGGCTTCGATGAGCCGGAGGCCTCAGGCAGCACCTTCTACCCCTTCTTCATGAGCAGCATCGTCGCCGGGCTGGTTCCCCCCTTCTCCAACTTCTTCTACTCCGTCCTTAGCCATTACAAAATCCACACTGTCCATCTTCATCCCAACTCCATCCTCCTCCTGTTGATTGATACATCCATTTTGCATCATGCTTTTATATTAATATTTAATTGCATTATGGGCTGTTATTACACATTATGTCACAATACTTATGCCTATTCTCTCTTATTTTACAGGGTTTACATAAAGAGGGAGAATCGGCAGCTGGGATTCTGGGCTGGAAAAGGAGCAAATATTAGAGACATATTCTGCATAACTCCAAAAGTCCTGAAACTTCACGGAAGATGTTTTCAAAATATATAAAAAATACTGACAGCAAGAACTTCACCAGGGGGGCCACACCCTGCCCACGAGGGTGGGGGGCGCGCCCCCTACCTCATGGGCCCCCTGGTGGCCCTCCGGTGACCATCTTCTGCTATATGGAGTCTTTCGATGGGGAAAAAATCATAAGCCATCTTCTCGGACGAAACTCCGCCGCCACGAGGCGGAACCTTGGCGGAACCATTCTAGGGCTCTGGCAGAGCTGTTCTGCCGGGGAAACTTCCCTCCTGGAGGGGGAAATCATCGCCATCGTCATCACCAATGCTCCTCTCATCGGGAGAGGGCAATCTCCATCAACATCTTCATCAGCACCATCTCATCTCAAAACCCTAGTTCATCTCTTGTATCCAATTCTTGTCTCCAAGTACGGGATTGGTGCTAGTAGGTTGCTAGTAGTGTTAATTACTCCTTGTAGTTGATGCTAGTTGGTTTAATTGGTGGAAGATCATATGTTCAGATCCTATATGCAAATTAATACCCCTCTGATTATGAACATTGAGGGAGTCCTGCATTAGGGGGTCTCCGAACAGCCGGACTATATCCTTTGGTCGGACTGTTGGACTATGAACGTAAAAGATCGAAGACTTCGTCTCGTGTCCGGATGGGACTCTACTTGGCGTGGAGGGCAAGCTAGGTAGTACGGATATGGATATCTCCTCCTTTGTAACCGACCTTGTGTAACCCTAACCCTCTCCGGTGTCTATATAAACCGGAGGGTTTTAGTCCATAGGAGGACATACAATCATACCATAGGCTAGCTTCTAGGGTCTAGCCTCTCCGATCTTGTGGTAGATCAACTCTTGTAATACTCATATCATCAAGAATAAATCAAGCAGGACGTAGGGTTTTACCTCCATCAAGAGGGCCCGAACCTGGGTAAAACTTCATGTCCCCTGCCTCCGCCTTAGACGCACAGTTCGGGACCCCCTACCCGAGATCCGCTGGTTTTGACACCGACATTGGTGCTTTCATTGAGAGTTCCTCTGTGTCGTCGCCGTTAGGCTTGATGGCTCCTATGATCATTGATAGCGATGCAGTCTAGGGTGAGACTTTTCTTCCCGGACAGATCTTTGTGTTCGGCGGCTTCACACTGCGGGCCAACTCGCTTGGCCATCTGGAGCAGATCGAAAGTTACGCCCGTGGCCACCAGGTCAGGTTTGGAAGCTTAAACTACACGGCCGATATCCGCGGAGACTTGATCTTCGACGGATTCGAGCCCCTGCCTTGTGCGTCACACGATCACGATGAGTACGATTTAGCTCTACCATCGGACAGTGTTCAGGAGATCGCACCGGCAGCCGCTCCGACCATCAATTCGGAGCCAGTTGCGCCGTCCATGGACGAGTAGATGGACCCCGCCACGGAGGCCTTATCCTCAGTGGCGATCGAGCCGAACATCGACCTTACCCTGCACGAGAGCCGTGTTGTCAAACTGCCGGATCCTTCTCCGGCCACGGACTCCGAACCACATGCGCCCGTTCCTAGCGAATCTGATTGGGCGTCGATCATGGAGTTTACCTCCGCGGATATTTTTCAGCACTCGCCCTTTGGTGACATACAACTCATTAAGGTATCTCTCCTTGTCAGGAGGATCCTGGACGAACTATGTCCGGCAGGATTGGGATGCGGATGACGAAGAAATTCGTTGCCCACCCACCACCCACTTAGTAGCCACTGTCGACGACTTAACCAACATGCTCGACTTCGACTCCGAAGACATCGACGGTATGGACGACGATGCGGGAGACGAAGAGGAACCACTGCCCACAGGGCACTAGATAGCCACCTCATCATATGATATATACATGGTGGACACACCCAAAGAAGGCAATGGCGACGAGACAGCGGAGGATGACCCCTCCAAGAAGCAACACAAGCGCCGACGTCAGCGGCGCTGCTCTAAGTCCCGCCAAAGCAAATGTGGTGATACCGGCACAGGAGATAATCCCCTCCAGCACGATTTAGGGCAGGAGGATGGAGAGGCCAGCCCTCCAAAGAGAGCGGCATATAGAGAGGCGGAGGATGATAATTACATGCCCCCCTCCGAAGACGAGGCAAGCCTCGACAATGACGAATTCGTCGTGCCAGAGGATCCCATCGAACAAGAGCGCTTCCAGCGCCAGCTTATAGCCACGACAAATAGCCTTAAGAAAAAGCAGCAGCAGCTTCAAGCTGATCAAGATCTTCTAGCTGACAGATGGACTGAAGTCCTGGCGGCCGAGGAATATAAACTCAAACGCCCCTCCAAGAGTTACCCAAAATGCAGGTTGCTACCCCGACTGGAGGAAGAAGTGTACGACACGGCTGACCGGACACCTCGTGGCCGCAACAGAGAGGCATTCCAGCCAAAAGCTCAGCCTGCACCCCGACGCCATTCAAATAACAAGGCATGGGGAAATACGCCAGACCTGCGAGACGTATTGGAGGACAAAGCAAAACATGCAAGATCGATCTACGGATCATGAGGGCGCGCCACTACGTGAGATGATAAACGTCACGCCGGATACAGTAAAAGTAAATCCGGCCGGGCCGAACACAGCGGGCAAGACTCATGGGGCTGCGTCGCGATATAGCCCAGTACAGAGGCGCCGCACACCCCTTATGCTTCACAGACGAAGTAATGGATCATCAAATCCCAGAGGGTTTCAAACCCGTAAATATAGAATCATACGACGGCACAACAAATCCTGCGGTATGGATCGAGGATTTCCTCCTGCATATCCACATGGCACGCGGTGATGATCTACACGCCATTAAATACCTCCCACTCAAACTCAAAGGGCTAGCTCAGCATTGGCTCAATAGCTTGCCAGCAGAGTCCATTGGCTGTTGGGAGGATCTGGAAGCCGCATTCCTCGACAATTTTCAGGGCACTTATGTGCGACCACCAGATGCCGATGACTTGAGCCACATAATTCAGTAGCCATAGGAATCGGCCAGGCAATTCTGGACACGATTCCTAACAAAGAAAAATCAATTCGTCGACTGTCTGGATGCAGAGGCTCTAGCAACTTTCAAGCACAACATCCGTGACGAGTGGCTAGCCCAGCACCTTGGTCAGGAAAAGCCGAAATATATGGCAGCCCTCACGACACTCATGACCCGCTTTTGTGCGGGAGAAGACAGCTGGCTGGCTCGCAGTAACAACATATCAAAGAACCATGGTACTTCGGATACCAAGGAAAGCAGTAGCAGGTCACATCGCAACAAACATAAACGCTGCATTAACAGCGACAATACCGAGGATACGACAGTCAATTCTGGATTCAAAGGCTCTAAACCCGGTCAGCGGAAAAAGCCATTCGAAAGAAGCACTCCGGGCCCATCTAGTTTGGACCGTATACTCGATCGCTCGTGTCAAATACACGGCACCCCCGACAAGCCAGCCAACCACACCAATAGGGATTGTTGGGTGTACAAGCAGGCCGGCAAGTTAATTGCCGAAAACAAAGATAAGGGGCCACATAGCGATGACGAGGAGGAGCCCCGGCAGCCGAATACTGGAGGACAGAAGAGGTTCCCCCCACAAGTGCGGACGGTGAACATGATATACACAACCCACATCCCCAAGAGGGAGCGGAAGCGTGTGCTCAGGGACGTATATGCATTGGAGCCAGTCGCCCCTAAGTTCAACCCATGGTCCTCCTGTCCGATCACCTTTGATCGCAGGGACCACCCCACTAGTATCCCTCATGGCGGATTCGCTGCACTAGTCTTAGAACCAATTATTGACGGATTTCACCTTACTCGAGTCCTTATGGATGGCGGCAGTAGCCTGAACCTGCTTTACCAGGACACAGTGCGCAAAATGGGTATAGACCCCTCAAGGATTAAACCCACAAAAACAACCTTTAAAGGCGTCATACCAGGTGTAGAGGCCCATTGCACAGGCTCAGTCACACTGGAAGTGGTCTTCGGATCCCCGGATAACTTCCGAAGCGAAGAGTTAATCTTCGATATAGTCCCATTCCGCAGTGGTTATCATGCACTGCTCGGGAGAACCACATTTGCAAGATTCAATGCGGTACCGCATTATGCATACCTCAAGCTCAAGATGCCAGGACCTCGGGGGGTCATCACAGTCAATGGAAACACAGAGCGCTCTCTCCGCACGGAGGAGCACAATGCATCCCTCGCAGTAGAAGCACAAAGCAGCCTCTTAAGGCAATCCGCTAGTTCGGTGATTAATGACCCGGACAACTTCAAGCGCGCCCGGAGTAATTGGCAACTGGACCGCCTGGCACGTCCCGAGCTCGCATAGCAATGCGGCCCCCACCCCGGCCCCAACCAAACGGCGAAATTCGTGCCACGCGTATATAATTACGCATTAAAAATATCATGGGCACATGTGAGGAGGGGGGCACAACTACGGCACGCCCCAAGACGTGGCTTAAACCGCACTAGGGGCTTCCCGCTTTGTTATTTTTCTCTTTCAGGACATTAATCTCTGGAAACCCTGTCCGGTAGCATGATTGCCGAACACATGATGCAGCAACCAAGGAGGCAGAAAGCTACATCACACCACGGAACTCCTAGGTGGATTATGATCACGAGTGAAATACTTGCTTTAATATTATTCCTCAGCTTGCCCTTGGAGGGGACATAGTCCTACTTTTTGCTTATTGCACCGCATGTATCATTCTGCTTTAACGCACCTTTTTGAATAAACAATGCATAGCATTAAGACTACTATTGCATTCTTCTTATATATATATATATGTTCATTCATGACATCCAGCACCCACACACTCTGGTACAGCCAATACGCTAGGGGCTTAAGCATACCCCATAATACGGCATGAGAAGTCCGAACACTTTCACAAGTGCGGCACCCCGAACTTATAGCATTATATGCATCAGCTCCGAATCATGTCTTTGGTCAATAGTTGGGTTTGCCCGGCTCCCATGTTTTGGTACCTTACGTTCCGCTATATCGGCTAAGGTAGCACTGGGAGAACTACTGCGATTGTGCCCCGGTTCAGCTGGGCTAAGCACCTCAGTAGAGAAAGCTAAAACTGACTGTCATGATAAGGCGAGAGACTGGTCACTGTTCGAGAGGTTTTCGAGTCCCTAAAGACTTATGCCGCTTAGAGCGAGGAGTCGGCCCTGTCCGGCTTAAGGCGTGTATCGCGCACCGAATTCGGCCTTCCGAATACTAGGGGCTTCGCCGAAATTTAAAATTATAGAATTCTATGGCTAAGTGAGAGTGATAACACATTATAGTCTGATTGCCTTGTTCGTTGTGCTGAGCACCTCCCTCGAAGGACCCAACAATGGGAACAAGAGTGCTCAGGTTTATCCCGAACACCCCAGCACTCGTGGTATGGGGGCAGAAGCCAACGACTAGCCATCTCTCAGATTTGATAAACAGCCAAACAGAAGGTAATATTTTAAATTCAAATAAGCGTTGCATAGCGCATATGAACAAGTTTTCATAACTACCGGATTACACGAGCGAGTTTACTCAAATATTATATCTTTCGTACACTCGTCCGCTACGAGACGAGCGCCCTTCAGGACACCCTCATAGTACATCTCGGGGTGGTGATGCTCCTTGCCCTTCGGCGGCCCTTCTTTGATCAGCTTCACGGCGTCTAGCTTGGCCCATTGCACCTTCACACATGCGAAAGCCCGGCGTGCACCTTCGATGCAGACGGACCGCTTGACGACTTCTAGCCATGGGCAGGCATCCACAGGCCGCCTCACCAGGCCGAAGCAGCTGTTCAGAAGGGCGTCGCCAGGCCACAGCCGGACTATAAAGCCCTTCATGGCCGGTTCGGCCCCCTTGTGTAGCTCGATCAGCTGCTTTAGCTGGTCGCTCATAGGCACCGGGTGTTCGGTCCCAGTATATTGGGCCCAGAACAACTTCTCTGTTGAGCTTCCCTCCTCGGCCTGGTAAAACGCTGCGGCATCTGACACACTGCGGGGAAAATCTGCGAATGCTCCTAGAGAGCTCCGGATTCGGGTAAGTAACAAGTAATTTACCTCCACATGCTTGTTTCGCATATAGAATGCCTTACCCGCCGCTATCTTCTTCATCGCATCAATCTCCTGGAGGACCTTTTGGGCTTCGGCCTTGGCATTCTTTGCGCTCTCGAGGGCCGCGGCAAGCTCGGACTCTCGCGTCTTCGAGTCAAGCTCCAACGCCTCGTGCTTTGTCACGAGAGCTTGGAGCTCTTGCTGCACCTCGCCCACCCGAGCCTCCTGCCTTTCCCACTCGGTGCGCTCCTTGGCCGCTTTGTTTTCGACCTTGGATAGCGCTTACTTCAGGGTCACCACCTCGGTCGTGGCCCCTGACAAATTTACGATGATCCTGTCATTTTGCAATCGCATTCTTTTTATGCATATCCATAGACTAGGTACTACTTACCTTTGTTCTCCTCAAGCTGCCTCTTGGCAAGGCCGAGCTCGTCATTGGACCCCTTAAGGTCCTGCTTCAGTGCGGCGACCTCCGCAGTCAGTGCGGCAGATGCCAGCAGCGGAGCCTGCATACGCATATTGACATACTTATATTAGACTCCTGCGATATTGTTTGATCCTCTGTTCGGCTTTTCTTGTGAACACCGAACAGAGCATCAGGGGCTACTGTCTATGCGGTAATATTTTCCCTATATTTCAAATACTTACCTCAAAGACTATCAGAAGGCTGGCACAGGCTTCGGTCAATCCGCTCTTGGCGGACCGAACCTTCTGGATCACCGCACTCATAATAGTGCGGTGCCCTTCGTCGATGGAAGCGCTGCGAAGCGCTCCCAGCAGATTGTCCGGTGCCTCTGGATGGATAGAGGTCACCTGCATAGGCGTCTTGCCCCTTTTGGAAGGAGGCCACCTGCCCGAGTCTGGAACCACTGGAGGTTCCGGCGTGGTGTTCGGCTTAGGGCCGAACTCGGAGCCCTCGGGGGCTTTGCTCCCCCTGCTCCCGGAGTCCGAAAGGCCGCTTTGAGGCACCTCCGGGATTGTCTCCCCTCAACCCAGTTCCTCTTGAGACAACACCTCGGCATTTTCCGTAGGGCAAGGGGAGGTGGCGGTCGGAAGCGGATCGCTATCCATATCCGACGAGCCCAGGGAGCCATCCGATGAGGATACGTCGATACGGGTTCAGGGCGGTCTGCACAATCATAATTCGGCGTTAGGAGAAGCAGTGCAACAAAGGAATGCTATGAGTTACTCTGGTATCCGAATACTTACGACTTCACCAGGGACTTGGCCCTCAGCAGCCACTCGTCTTCGCCTTCGGCGGCGGTGGTGGAGTAGTCCGGAAGGAGAGTCCTTCCCTTCTTGGACCCTTCGGCCCCCCAAGTAGGGGCGGCCTTCCTTTTCTTGTCTCCCCCGACTGGAGGGGGAACATCTTCATCTTCCTCCTCGTCTTTGGGGGAGGAGTGCATCGCGGAGTTACTGGACGATGAGTCCGATAACACCTGGCGCCGGGAGCTCTTTCGGGTTCCCTTGGCCTTCTTGGTCTTCTCCGGCACCTTGTAAGGAGCCGGAGTCAGCATCTCTGTCAGGAGAGCGTCTGCTGGGCCTTCGGGCAAAGGAGCCGGACAGTCGATCTGTCCTGCCGTCTCCTACCAGTCCTGTCAAAGGTACGGGAGCTTAGATCCCGCATAGAGTCAAACTATGAAAAACAAGTATCCTGTAAGAGGTAAAACAGCTTACCGCGCTGGCTTGGCGTTTTGCGCAGAATCCGCGATCCTCAGTAGTGGGAGGGGGAACCTCGGCGCCCTTGAATAGCACCTTCCAGGCATCCTCATGTGTTGTGTCGAAGAGCATGTTCAGATTTTGGTGTTGGGCTGGGTTGAACTCCCACAAGTTGAAAGCCCGTTGTTGACACGGGAGGATCCGGCGGATGACCATGACCTGGACTACGTTGACGAGTTTGAGCTTCTTGCTCACCATGTTTTGGATACATGTTTGGAGTCCGGTCAGCTCTCCCGAACTACCCCAGGACAGGCCCTTCTCTTGCCAGGAGGTGAGCCACGTGCGGATGCCAGATCGGAACTCGGGGGCCGCTGCCCATGCAGGGTCACGCGGCTCGGTGATGTAGAACCACCCCGATTGCCACCCCTTTATGGTCTCCACGAAGGAGCCCTCGAGCCATGTGACATTGGGCATCTTGGCAACCATGGCGCCTCCGCACTCCGCCTGGCGGCCACTCACTACCTTCGGCTTGACATTGAAGGTCTTCAGCCATAAGCCGAAGTGGGGCTTGATGCGAAGGAAGGCCTCGCACACGACGATAAACGCCGGGATGTTGAGGATGAAGTTCGGGGCCAAATCATGGAAATCCAGGCCGTAGTAGAACATGAGCCCTCGAACGAATGGGTGGAGAGGAAATCCCAGTCCGCGGAGGAAATGGGTAAGGAACACTACCCTCTCGTGGGGCCTGGGGGTGGGGATGAGCTGCCCCTCATCTAGGAGCCGGTGCGCGATGTCGTCGGGCAGGTATCCGGCTCTCCTCAGCTTCTTGATGTGTCCCTCCGTGACGGAGGAGACCATCCACCTGCCTCCCGCTCCGGACATGGTTGGAGAAGGTTGAGGTGGGAAATGCGGACTTGGGCGCTGGAGCTCGAGTGTGCGAAAATGGATGAGCAAAGGAGGAAGAAGGCGTGGATGAAAAGGTGAATCCTTGTCCCTTTATATGGGCGGACGAAACTATGCGTCCCCACTAGCCTGGTAAAACTCGCTTATCCCCCAAGCGCCGTAATCGATGGTGCAATTGGGTTACCCACGCCCGTATTGATGAGAATCCCGTAATAAGGGGGACACAATCTCTGCTTCGACAAGACATGTCAAAAAACTGCCTCGCGTTATGTGCTGGGCTAGTTAAAGGAAACGGTTCGAATAATCACTGAGCCATGGCTTAATGTCAAGTTGCCAAAACAAGTCAGAAGATTAGATTTGTGGAAATATTATTCTCTCTACGGTGGTATGTGGAACTTATTTTGCAGGATCGGACACTATCCTTGTATTCAAATTCTTCCGTGGTGTATTCAGAGGAGGAACCCGCCTTGCAATGCCGAAGACAACACTGCGCGCCCGACTCATCTTCATTGAAGCCCGGTTCAGGGGCTACTGAGGGAGTCCTGGATTAGGGGGTCTCCGGACAGCCGGACTATATCCTTTGGCCGGACTGTTGGACTATGAAGGTACAAGATTGAAGACTTCATCTCGTGTCCGGATGGGACTCTACTTGGCGTGGAAGGCAAGCTAGGCAGTACGGATATGGATATCTCTTCCTTTGTAACTGACCTTGTGTAACCCTAACCCTCCGGTGTCTATATAAACCGGAGGGTTTTAGTCCATAGGACGACATACAATCATACCATAGCCTAGCTTCTAGGGTTTAGCCTCTACGATCTCGTGGTAGATCAACTCTTGTAATACTCATATCATCAAGAATAAATCAAGTAGGACGTACGGTTTTACCTCCATCAAGAGGGCCCGAATTGAAAGTGCTAGTGATCGACTAGAGGGGGGGGGGGGGGGAAAACGCGATTTTTATGAAAGTCTTCAAAACATGGAAGTTTCGAAGACAAACGATAGAAATAAACCTATTACCATGCAGCGGAAGGTAGACTACACTAGGCAAACCAGAGTCAAGTATTCAATGAAGTGAAAGCACAATGACTAATAGCAGCTAGGCAATAAAGATCAGGTAGGAAGATATTGTGAAGCCAATCAGAACAAGCAGTCACTCAGTGAAGACAAAGATAATGCAGTCATACAATGACTTCACAAGGACCAACAATAAGTAAAGGGAAGGGAAGGATGAAACCAGTGACTCGTTGAAGACAATGATTTGTTGGACCAGCTCCAGTTGCTGTGACAACTGTACGTCTGGTTAGGGAGGCTGAGATTCAACTCAGAAGACCTCGTCTTCACCTTATTCCCCTTGAGCTAAGGACACCCAGTCCTCGCCCAAACACTCTGGTAAGTCTTCAAGGTAGACTTCCAAACCTTCACAGACTTCGTTCACCGGCGATCCACAATGACTCTTGGATGCTCAGAACATGACGCCTAACCGGCTGGAGGATTCACAGTCCTCAAGTGTAATAAGTCTTCAGATCACACAGACAGGAAGACTTAAGTGATGCCTAACACTCTTTGGCTCTATGTGTTTAGGGCTTCATCCTCGCAAGGAATTCTCTCTCAAAGGCTTCAAGGTGGGTTGCTCTCAAACGACAAAAGCCGTACTCTAACTCTGAGCAGCCAACCGTTTATGGTTGTAGGGGGTGGGCTATTTATAGCCACTGGGCAACCCGACCTGGTTTGTCCGAAATGACCCTTGGTCACTAAGGAACTGACACGTGTTCCAACGGTCAGATTTCAAACACACACGACAACTTTACTTGGACTACAAGGAAAGCTGACTTATCCAACTCTGGACAAGATTTGCTCTCACAGTATTCACTCGAAGACATGGGATTTTGGTTAAGCATCACTTGAGTCATTCTGACTGGTTCTCTTGGACCCCACTTAACAGTACGGTGGTTCCTATGACTCAACAAAGAAAAACACAGAACGACGAAACTGCTAAGTCTTCGCGCTCCATAGTCTTCACGTGATGTCTTCTCTTATCATAGTCTGCAATGTGAATGTATTCACATACCACCTCTGACTTCAATGTCTTCATACATTTTTAGGGGTCATCTCTGGTAGGAAAACCGAATCAATGAGGGACTTCTAGCTGTGTTATCCTGCAATTCTCACAAACACATTAGTCCCTCAACTAGGTTTGTCGTCAATACTCCAAAACCAACTAGGGGTGGCACTAGATGCACTTACAATCTCCCCCTTTTTGGTGATTGATGACAAACTAGTTGAAGTTTTCAACGGGGAATATAATATGTGAAATTGTAAAGGATAGGTTATTGTCTTCATAAGTGGCAAAGGCTCCCCCTGAAGATGTGCATATAAGTAATTTGCTTTTGGTATGCAAATGCACATGGCAGGTTGTACTTGTGGAGATCCTCTTCAACTTATGATGACAATTCATCATGCATGAAAAGTATGTGAAGATGACATGCATAATGAAAAATGGATGTCTGCAAAATGATCTATGTGCGGAATTTATCGTCGCACATGCAGAATTTATCATCGCATCACAGAATAGCAAATAAGTAGCAGACGACCATCAAGTTTAAGTGTTACAACTCAAAGAACCAAATGCATCAAAACAAGAGTTGTAAACACTAGGCAAAATATAAAGCAACCGCCCATATGGACCCGCTCGAAGACTATCAAACTCATATGCTTCTCCCCCTTTTGTCAGTAAGGACCAAAAAGGTTTGAAGACATAGAGCATCTACTCGTCCCCATGAGGAGTAGGTGAAGCAGCAGGGTCGTCGGTGTTGTTAGGCGGTGCAGACGAACTCGGGGCAGTGTCGATGCATGCAGAAGTAGGGGGCGGTGAAGTAGCATCGTCTTCATCATCGATCACTCTGGCATTCACAGTTGCCACAGAGGAAGAATAGTCAGAGTCTTCAAGGGATGGAGTTCGACGTAGGATAGCATTCCATGGAGGAGTGGAGTCAAACTTGATTTTTTCAGTGAAGCCATTGTCTTGAAGATCTGCTTCAGCACTAAGCAGGGTCAAACTCTTCCATGATCGACGACAGGTCTCATGAGTGACAAAAGCATTTTTGGTGGCAAGATTGCGAATGCGATTGACGTCCACCAATAGACTTTGCATCTGTCGTTTGAGCCAGTCATGATGCCTATCTTGTTTCTGATGCAGTGCCACAAGAAGTTCTCGGTCATTCAAAACACGAGAGCGCTTGCGAGGCCTTTGGGCAATGGTGCTATCACTAGCTTCGGTCTGTGCACGGTGAGGCAAGCGAGTGATTCCAGCCAATGGATAGACGCGAGCGACAGCTTGAACTCCTTTGATTTTTTGCGTGAAGCTTTGATGGTCAACATTCTGAAGACTAAGAGGCTCCTTGGCAGGCTCAGGATATATGGCTTCAACAGACAGATCGATGTCAGGCATAAATATCTGATGATTGCGAGCAGAGGGCTGATAGGTGACAGCTGAGTGTAGTTTGATCAGCCACATAATCCATGGAGCATAAAACTTCAAGCCAAAGAGATCAGATCCTGATGCAGCAAGTTGGCGGATGAAGAAGTGTTGTGCATTGACGCATTTGCCGTGAAGAATATGGAAGACCAAAGTCTTCATTGTACCTTCCAGCTTTGCATGTGGAGAATGTCCTTTGATGGGCTAGAGAGTTCGCCTTATAATGTGATAGATAGTGCGTGGCAGGTACTCAAGGTCTTCAACAAAGAACTCCTTAGGATATGCAGCATCTGGAGGCAAAGGCTTCATCATGCTAAGCATCTGACTCATATTGGGCTCAGGCTTGTGGAAGATGCATAAGAGGCTCCTTGGCAGCACTATGAAGCTGACAACCAGGTTCATACAGATCTCCTGGAGTGGGCAGGCCAGTAAGCTCAATGATATCAATTGCTTTGGCTTCGTGATGAACATTGCCTGTCATCCACTCAAGGACCCAAGTCTTCGGATCCCTGTTGTAGCCACGGATATGAAGAGTGGCATAGAATTGGAGCATCAATTCTTCATTCCAGTGCTCCTTATCAGTGACGAACTGCAGCAAGCCAGACTCTCTGAAGCAATCCAGAGCTTCTTCCAAACAAGGCAGACCAGTTATGGCTTTAGTGTCAAGACGCATATGTGGGAAAATGCGACCTTGATTGTATAGAACTGCGCTGCTGATAGCTCCAGAACCGATCAGAATATATTCTTGCCTTGGTGTAGGGGTTCTTGGCGCTATCAAAGAAGGTGTTGTGTGCCTTGAAGCCATTGATATTAAAGGATCCGGGTGCAGATGCAGTACCTGGAAACCTGGGCAACCTTGGCATTGGCTTCTGAACCTGAGGCCTGTGCTCAACGTGATAGTCAAACTGAGGACCAGCAGCAGGCGGAGGAGTCAGAAAAGGCCATTTGACAGTGATAAGTTGGCCATTGTTGAATGCTTGCTCGATAGTGTGTGGCCTTGGTGGCGGAACAGGAGCAGTGGCATCAACAGAGGCGTCAGGATGCACATCTATTGCAGGTGCATCATTGGCTTCATTGGCCTCTGGCACAGTGTTAGGTGCAGGCTCCACAATGTCTTCAGCCATGACCACATCATTGGCTTCAGTGGTGTTAGTGGTGGCAGCCTCACGATTCTCAACCTCCACTTCAGATTGAACAACATCTTGGTGATACGGGGGTGTAGAAACTCTTGGGGCTTCTTCTTCATCGGCTGATGCAGCCGGAACATCTTCAGCCATTTTGGCTTCGGATTCAGAGACAGTCACAGTAGGAGTGGCTTCGGGGAACACCTGACGTGCAACAGATTGGTGGTGCACTTCTCCTTCTGAAACGCTCGAACGAGGGACTTGGGGCCTTGGTCCTTTGCGAAGCCTGTGTAACGCTGGCGACGCCTGTGAAGATGGAGTTGGCTGGGCCTCAAAGTCATCCTCTTCTTGCACTGATGGGGTTACTTGCGGTTGGGGAGAGCTTGGAGTGTCTTGTCTTTGTGGGTGATCAGCCCACGATGCATCCTTATCAGTTGGCGTCAGAGGACGACCAATGCTGATGAGTTCGTTGTGCGTGAGCACAGGCGATGATACCAGTTGGTGCTCGATCTGAGGAAGGACTTCATCATCTTCAACATTGTCATGGTGACCAATGTCTTCAGCAACGGTGGGGTCAATTGCTGGAATGTCTTCAGCTTCAGGAGCCTCTGTGGAAGCAGGCTCATGAACTACTATCAGTCGTTCTTGATGCGAGGAATCAGGGCGAGCAACAGAGATGGGTTCTACAACAAGGGGCTCTGTGGGAGCAGCCCGATCTTTCTTGGTTCCGCGCTTCTTCTTGGAGGGAGCGACATTAGAAGCATCAAGATTTTTCCTCTTTTTGGCTTCAGCCTCGGCAGTCCTCGTCTTCTTCAGTTCTGAAGCGGTTGACCGGACCTTCGGCTTCGAGCCAGTCATGCTGCTTGGAAAGACTATGCATGGCTCTTCCCGCCTTGAAGGTGCAGATTGGTCTATTGATGGCTTCTTCTTCTTTGCAGCCATTCTTGGGTCGATGCCAGGACGACCAAGAGCCTTGCGCTTCTCAGCCTCATTGTAGGCTTGCACACACTTGTCAGCCAGGCTCTTCATGCGCTCATGAGAACCTTTAGCTTCTTCACGCTTCTTGAGAAAGGCTTCCTTGAGCTCGTGCAGCATAATCTTGAAGTTTTTTACATCTTGCACGCTGAGCTTGGCCATGTGCTTCTTGAACTGAGCTTTCTCATAGTCGATCTTTTGCTTCAGTTCAACGATGCGCTGAGCTAGAGCTAGCTCAGAAGCAATGGCGCCAGAGAAGGCGACACTGAGGCTAATTGGAAGTTGCAGATCTTCAAAGCTGAGGTTGGGAGTGTCAAACCACTCATCAATGAAGTTATGGATGATTGCCACATCAAAGAGAGGAAAATCATTAAAGATCTCTGCTTCTTCCTTGCTCTTGATCAGTTGCTCAAGAGCGTCATCTGCAAGATCTTCATCGCTGGACAGATCAATGGCGTCATTGCGCAGAATAGGAGCAGCAGTCAGTGCCTGATCAGTATTCTTTCTCATCTCAGACTTCTTGGAGATACGTGCACACTGTCTTCAGGAGGTGCAGTAGCCAGTGGCTTCGCCCATAAGATTTTTGGTGCTGAGGCAGACTTTGAAGCTTTAGGCTTCTTTAGTTTCTTTGGCTTCGGCGGTGCAGGCGCTTCATCAGATTCAGCATCATCTGCAGGCTCATCCACGGCTGTCCCTTGAACCATGATATGAGTGATGAGACCTTCCAGGTTGTAGAAGGGCCCAACAAGATTGGGTTCAGCTTCGCGGGTGCCATCGGCACGGGGAGCAGAGGGACCAGGGTTGAAGTCTAGTCCGAGTGACTTCTTGTTTTGCTTAGCCGAATTCTTGGCAAACTGGAAGTTGTGCTTGAACAGATTGTCGTCACAACACCATAGCAATGACGATGGGTCTGCATCCGCAGGCTGTGGTCCACGGACCATGCAGGGATAGAAGCCTTGTTCAATGGCTTCATCTCTGGACCTGGGTTGAAGATTTTTGTATGGGATGTCTCCCCATGGTCGCTTGATGGAATTCTTCTCAGCATATTCCCGGGTCACAAACCTGTACTTGAACCATTGCTCGGCCCAGTATCTTCGAATCCATTGGATTCGTGTCTTGCGCTGATTGTAATCCTCTTCTGGATCTGTCTTGTACAACTCTGAGAGTTCATCAGGCAGATCTCTTGATGTTCCCCCTCGACGCTGTCTACCACCCTT
This sequence comes from Triticum urartu, assembly GCF_003073215.2. Taxonomy (NCBI): domain Eukaryota; kingdom Viridiplantae; phylum Streptophyta; class Magnoliopsida; order Poales; family Poaceae; genus Triticum; species Triticum urartu. The sequence continues at coordinate 152,012,659 of NC_053028.1, read as the reverse complement.
CCTTGCTGATTTCTCTGTAGCCATGAATTTCAAACTAAATGGCTTCAACACGTTCAAAGGTTTCAAAGGCTTCCGCCTGTGGGTCAAACAAGAACTGGCTTTGGGAGAATTTATATGATGCTGTAAGAATTCTGCAAATGAATGCAGACTATGAGAACCAAGGGATTCTCCCACAGACATGTACCTATGACAACATTAAGGTGCGAGGGAAGGGGAAGAGGTCATATGCATTCTCACAAGATTTTGAAGATAAATCAGTTTAGAAGACATTGACCTCATAGTGCGAAGATATTCACTCATAGATAGAGAGTTGGTTCCAAATTTGTACGGATCCACGAATAAGTACAAGTGACGAATCTAACTATTTTGTGAAGCATAAGTGAACATACTAGGCATATTATGAGATGCAGTATGAAATAGATCCAACTTGTGTGAACATAAACTGCTTCTGGTAGAAAGTGATGAATCTATAGGATCAAAGGGGCCATAAAAAGGAAGTTTTATTTACCACACGAAGAACTGCTAGACGGAGTGGGAGAGGAGGTCGAGCAGTTCGATTGTCCGTGCCCTAACTTGGCGACGGAGGACACCTACGGCGACGGTGGAGAAGACGATGTCCGCGGTCGGCGTGAAGACAGCGTCGGTGAGGTCGCGACAGCTAAGCGCTTCGTCACCGGCGTCGTCGAGGGCTAGCGGTGGCGCTAGGGTTTGTGCGAGAGTGGAAGAAAGCATAATGACTGTGGTGAGGCGTGTATTTATAGGGACAGGGACGACACAGTGTTATTACACAGGTTCCCCTGGCGATTCACATCTGAAGGGCACGTGGCTATCATGCAACATATCGGAGGTTGTTCCACGTTCCCACGCACGCCTGGATTGTCAGGTGGTCGTTCCCACTTCTCCGGGTTTCAGCTGAAAGGATTTAGCATTGAAAATGGACTTAATGTTTGTCTCTGTATCTTCTATTGATAGGGACGTAGAGAAGACATTCGACAGTTTCAATAGAATGCATATGATTTGGACAGATAGAGTTTGAGATAGAAAGCATAGAGAGGTTAGGGTCCGATCACATTCACTTAGTTCAAAAGATTCAACAAGAAGACATAGCTATAAGTGAATGCTGTAGAGGACAAAACACTAGTGTATATATATATATATATATGAGAAAGACAATCAAATCAACATAGTGAAGATAATCATGAAGACAAGTTGAGATTGAAGCCAAACCAAATGTGAAGACATACCAAACGTAACGCCATGAGTGAAACACTTCAAACAGAAAAAATTGGTGGTGGCGTTACCCACCATATAGGAAGTATTAGACCCAGACACATCGCACAATTATCGTGGCGCTCCGAAGTCAAATTCCACATTAATGTATTCACACTTAGAATGTAAGTCTTCATTGATTAAAGATATACTTTACTTCGTGTGTTGCACATCTAAGCCATCAATATGCATAAGTGTTAGGATGTGTGCCTGATCACAGGACATTTGAGGATTCCAAGATATTTAGCTCACACCGTAAGTTGCAAAACCTCTTCTCATCCAAGGGCTTGGTGAAGATATCTGCCAATTGCTCTTCAGTGTTGACGTGTATGATATCAATATCTTCCTTCAAAACATGATCTCTGAGAAAGTGATGACGAATTTCAATGTGCTTTGTCTTCGAGTGCTGAACTGGGTTGTTGGCAATCTTGATGGTGCTTTCATTGTCGCAGTAGAGTGGCACTTGCTTCAGATGAATGCCATAGTCTTTGAGTGTTTGCTTCATCCATAGAAGATGAGCGCAGCAAGATCCAGTAGCAATGTATTCAGATTTAGCAGTGGAGAGAGATACACAGTTCTGCTTCTTTAAAGACCAACATACAAGTGATCGTCCTAGAAAATGACATGTGCCTGATGTAGACTTGCGATCCACCTTGTCACCAGCATAATCAGCATCCAAGAATCCAACTAGATCAAACTCTGAGCCCTTTGGATACCATAATCCTAATGTTGGGGTGTAAGCCAAATATCGAAGAATTCGCTTCACAGCTAAGTGATGCGATTCCTTTGGTGCCGCTTGGAATCGAGCACACATGCAAACACTAAGCATAATATCTGGCCTAGATGCACATAGATAAAGTAAAGAACCAATCATGGAGCGGTATACCTTTTGATCGAACTCTTTACCATTGTCGTCGGGACCCATATGATGTTTGGCTGGCATTGGCGTCGTGAAGCCTTTGCAGTCTTGCATCGCAAACTTCTTCAGGAAATCTTTGAGGTACTTCTCTTGAGATATGAAGATGCCGTTGCGTTGCTGACGTATTTGAAGACCAAGGAAGAACTTCAGCTCACCCATCATGGACATCTGATATTGCTCTTGCATCATATATCCAAACTCTTCACTGTATTTCTGATTGGTGCAGCCGAAGATAATGTCATCCACATATATTTGGCACACAAACAGTTCACCATCATATGTCTTCATGAAGAGAGTGGGGTCGAGGGAACGAGGTTTGAAGCCTTTGCTCTTCAGGAAGTCTTTGAGTGTGTCATACCAAGCCCGAGGGGCTAGTTTGAGGCCATACAGTGCCTTGTTGAGCTTGTACACCATGTCAGGATGTTTTGGATCTTCAAAGCCAGGCAGTTGTGCAACATACACTTCTTCTTCAATCTTGCCATTGAGAAAAGCGCTCTTCACATCCATTTGATACAGAAGAATGTTATGATGATTTGCATAGGCCAGCAGTATGCGTATGGCTTCAAGTCTAGCCACAGGAGCAAATGTTTCATCGAAGTCAATCCCTTCAACTTGAGTGTACCCTTGAGCAACGAGACGGGCTTTTTTTCTGACAACTTGACCATGATCATCTTGCTTGTTGCGATATATCCATTTGGTGCCTATTATATTGTGCTTGCGAGGATCAGGACGCCTAACCAGTTCCCATACATTATTCAGCTCAAACTGTTGAAGCTCTTCTTGCATAGCTTGAATCCATTCAGGTTCCATGAAGGCTTCTTCAACTTTCTTGGGTTCAGATATTGAGACGAATGCGAAGTGCCCACAGAAATTTGCTAGTTGTGTTGCCCTCGAACGAGTGAGTGGACCTGGTGCATTGATGCTATCAATTATTCTCTCAATCTGTACTTCATTTGCAACACGAGGATGTATAGGACGAAGATTTTGCTCTTGCTGATCATTGTCATCGTTAGAAGGATTGTCTTCAGGCTGAGTATTGTCTTCAGTTTGATCAGGTGCGGAGATGACAAGTTCCTCTTCAGGCTGAGATTCAGATGGTATGATTTCTCCAGTTCCCATAAGTTTGATTGATTCACTGGATGGAACTTCATCTAGCACGTTTGGTAGGTGCTCTCTTTGTGAGCCGTTAGTCTCATCGAACCGCACATCCACTGTTTCAACCACTTTATAGTGAAAAAGGTTGAAGACTCTGTAGGAGTGCGAATCCTTTCCATATCCAAGCATAAAACCTTCATGTGCTTTTGGTGCAAATTTTGAAGTGTGATGTGGATCCTTGATCCAGCACCTGGCACCAAATACTCTGAAGTAACTGACATTTGGCTTCTTGCCAGTAAGGAGCTCATAGGATGTCTTGTTGAGAAGCTTGTGAAGATAAACACGGTTGATGATATGGCATGCAGTATCAATGGCTTCAGGCCAGAACTTTCTTGGAGTCTTGTATTCATCAAGCATCGTCCGGGCCATCTCAATAAGTGTTCTGTTCTTGCGTTCCACGACGCCATTCTCCTGCGGTGTGTACGGAGCTGAGAATTCATGTGTAATGCCCAAAGTATCAAGATAAGTGTCTAGACCAGTGTTCTTGAATTCAGTGCCATTGTCACTTCTGATGTGCTTGATCTTGACGCCATAGTTGTTCATGGCTCGATTGGCGAAGCGTTTGAAGACATCCTGCACTTCAGTCTTGTAGAGGATTATATGCACCCAAGTATATATATCTTGAATAAGCCATAGAGACAAGCAGTAGTAGTAAGAGTTGAGTAATGAGTGGGACCAAAAAGGTCCATGAGGGAGTCCTGGATTAGGGGGTGTCCGGATGGCCGAACTATACCTTGACCCGGACTCCTAGATTATGAAGATATAAGATTGAAGACTTCGTCCCGTGTCCGGAAGGGACTTTCCTTGGCGTGGAAGGCAAGCTTGGCGATACGGATATGCAGATCTCCTACCATTGTAACCGACTTTGTGTAACCCTAACCCTCTCCGGTGTCTATATAAACCGGAGGGTTTTAGTCCGTAGGACAACATACACAAGAACAATCATACCATAGGCTAGCTTCTAGGGTTTAGCCTCTCCGATCTCGTGGTAGATCTACTCTTGTACTACCCATATCATCAATATTAATCAAGCAGGACGTAGGGTTTTACCTCCATCGAGAGGGCCCGAACCTGGGTAAAACTTCGTGTCCCTTGCCTCCTGTTACCATCCAGCCTAGATGCACAGTTCGGGACCCCCTACCCGAGATCCGCCGGTTTTGACACCGACATTGGTGCTTTCATTGAGAGTTCCTCTGTGTTGTCGCCGTCAGGCTTGATGGCTCCTACGATCATCAATAGTGATGTGGTCCAGGGTGAAACTTGTCTCCCCGGACAGATCTCTGTCTTCGGCGGCTTTGCACTGCGGGCCAATTCACTTGGCCATCTGGAGCATATCGAAAGCTATGCCCCTGGCCGTCAGGTCAGATTTAGAAGTTTAAACTACATGGCTGACATCCGCGGGGGCTTGATCTTCGACGGATTCGAGCCACTGCCGAGCGCGCCGCACTGCCACGACGAGCATGATCTAGCTCTGCCGCCTAACAGTGCCCTGAAGGCCGCACCCGCAGCGGCTTTGACCCTTGATTCGGAGCCCATCGCGTCGACCGAGGATGGGTGGTTGGACGCCGCCTCGGGGGCTGTGATCCTAACGGCGATCGAGCCGAATACCAGCTCTGCACTCCGCGAGACTCATGATTCCAAGGAGCCGGACTCCTCTCCGGACTCCGAACCATTCGCGCCTCTACCGATCGATTCCGATTGGGCGCCGATCATGGGGTTTACTGCCGCGGACATCTTTCAGCACTCGCCCTTTGGCGATATTATAAAATCACTGAAGTCTCTCTCTTTGTCAGGAGAGCCCTGGCCGGACTACGGTCAGCGAGATTGGGATGCGGACGATGAAGAAATTCAAAGCCCACCCACCACCCACTTTGTAGCCACTGTCGACGAATTAACCGACATGCTCGACTTCAACTCCGAAGACATCGACGGTATGGACGCCGATGAAGGAGACGATGAAGAACCAACGCCTATTGGGCCCTGGAATGCCACCTCATCATATGACGTATACATGGTGGACGCACCAAAAGATGACGACGAGGAGCAGAAGGACGCACCGAAGGCTTGTTCCCTTGAAAAGCAGTCAAAGCGGCGACGCAAGCGCCGCCCCAAATCCCGCCTCGACAGAAATAGCGATCACACAGACCCAGCGCTGGAGCAGGGCGAACCGCTGCCGGACAACGGCAATCCGGATAATCAAACCGAACAAACAAATCCTATCAAGGATAATGGTCCGGATGACATAACGCCGGAGTAGCAGACTGCCCGTAAAAGGCTTGTTGCCACCGCGAGGAGTCTGAAAAAGCAGAAGCAAAGGCTCAAGGCCGCGCAAGACACACTCCAAATCAGATGGAGTAAAATACTCAACACTACAGCAAGGTACAACGATAATCGCCCCTCCAAGAGCTACCCAAAGCGGAAGCTGCTACCCGAATTCGATGAGGAGGCCTCAGAACCCCCACAACCAAATATCAAAGCAGCCACCTGGTCGAATAGACGACCCCTCTACCAACACAGAGCGGCATACAACGCCGCTCACAAGACAATACGCGACCCATGCGAGGGCTCACACCCAAAGGACGGTGCAACAAGATCCATCTATGGACCACGCAAGCGCGCCCCAGCATACAATGCAACACAACAAACATCCGAACAACGCGGTACACCCAGCTACAGGGGTGCCGCACACCCGCTATGTTTCACCGATGAGGTGCTGGACTACGAATTTCCAGAGGGATTCAAGCCCGTAAACATAGAGGCATACGACGGAACAACAGACCCTGGGGTCTGGATTGAGGACTACATCCTTCATATCCATATGGCCCGAGGAGATGATCTCCACGCCATCAAGTACCTACCCCTCAAGCTCAAAGGGTCAGCTCGTCACTGGCTCAAAGGCCTCCCCGAAAGCTCCATTGGAAGTTGGGAAGAGCTCGAGGACGCCTTTTGGGCAAATTTTCAAGGGACTTATGTCCGACCTCCGGATGCGGACGATTTGAGTCATACAACTCAACAGCCCGGAGAGTCAGCCCGAAAGCTTTGGAACATGTTTCTTACTAAAAAGAACCAGATTGTCGACTGCCTGGACACCGAAGCCTTGGCAGCTTTCAAGCATAGCGTCCGTGACGAATGGCTCGCCAGACACCTCGGCCAAAATAAGCCGAGAACGATGGCCGCATTAACAAACCTCATGACTCGCTTTTGCGCGGGTGAGGACAGCTGGCTAGCCAGATGCAACACCAGCGACCCCAGTACATCTGAAGTTAGAGATGGAAACGGTAAATCACGGCGCAACAGCAATAACAAACGCCAGAATAAAGAAGACAGCACGAACGGCACGACAGTAAATGCCGGATTCAAAAGCTCTCGGCCAGGTCAAAAGCCGCCCCCTAAAGGCACCAGGGATGAACTGTCCAGCCTCAACAAAATCCTGGACCAAGTATGTCAGATTCATAGTACCCCTGGTAAACCTGCTAATCATACCCACAGAGAATGTTGGGTCTTCAAGCAGTCCGGCAAGCTCAACGCCGTACACAAGGGGGTGGATACACGAAGTGAAGACGAGGACGAGCCCCCCAAGCAAGACACGGGGGAACAAAAGAAATTTCCAGCAGAAGTAAAAACAGTAAATGTGTTACACGTAATCAAGGGAAAAAACAATGCGGCACTCCCAGGAAAATATACTCAAGTGCCTGTCACCACGAAGTCCTGCCACTGGTCATCTCAACCGATCACTTTCAGCCATTGCAATTACTCAGCAAGTATCCGACACGCAGGATGGGCTGCCCTGGTATTAGACCCAGTAATTGGCGGATATCACTTCACACGAGTCTTGATGGACGGCGGCAGTAGCCTAAACCTAATATATCAGGATACAATCCGCGGGATGGGGTTAGACCCAACACAAATTCGCCATAGCAATACTACCATCAAAGGAGTAACGCCTGGCCCAGGGGTTCGTTGTACGGGCTCCCTCCTACTACAAGTTATATTCGGCTCCCCCGATAACTTCCGTCGTGAGCATTTAACTTTCCACATCGCTCCATTTCAAAGTGGCTATCAAGCACTGCTCGGACGCGAAGCTTTCGCTCGCTTTAATGCAATACCACACTATGCCTCCCTCACACTTAAGATGCCCGGTCCACGTGGCATCATTATAGTGCACGGAAATATCAAGCGATCTCTGCGCGTCGAAGAGAGTGAGGCTGCCATGGGAGCCGCACACTAAAGGCGCCCAGACAAGCGAAAGCATCCAATAGGTCGTCAAGACCTCAGATACAACTAATCGAGTCCGGCGCCGCTACTTATACCGAATAAATGGTCACACCCCTATTTGTCAATACAAGGGGCTCAACACGCGCAGACGAGTGGCAATTTCTTCTCATCTTGAATTATACATGGTTTCTTTAACAAACTACATTTTTGCATGACAACTTTTTCACCTAAATTTCTCTCTTTTACAGACGATCATCGTGCCACACCCATCCAGGATACGGCACAACGGAGACACAGGCGCAGACGTGCAGCAGGGACCCGCTCCAAGGATTCTTTTTAGATTAAGACCCTGCATAAACCTTTCTTACTGTCTCTTGCTGATACATATCCACCGTTGATAAGGATGCTGACGTTTTGGCATGTCACCACGCCAGAATAATGCACGTACTTGGACACAAGGGGCTTCTTACAAAGGCCATTATTTCGGCCCGGTTTATACCACAAAGACCGAATACCTTAGGGAGTGTTCGGCGTCGCGAGTTTGGCCCTATATGCATCAGCTCCGAATCATTGTCTTTGGTCAAATGTTGGGTTTGCCCGGCTCCTGTGTTTTGGTGCCTTACGTTCCGCTTTACCGGCTAAGGTAGCACCAGGAGAACTACTGCGATTGTGCCCTGGTTCATCCGGACGAGCACCTCAGTAGAGAAAGCCGAAAACTGACTATCGTGATATAGCGTGAGACAGGTCAACCACTCGATGACCTATTGCAATGTTAGAATTCCTCCGCCTTAACGAAGGGCCGTTTTCCGGCCAGGCATGTACGCACCCCGGGATCGGGAAAGTGCGGAGCCACCAGGGGCTATTTAGTAGCCCCACTGTCAAACTCCTATGGCTAAGTGAAAGTGCTAAAGCATTATAGTCCGGTTGCCTCGCTCGCTCTGCTATCACCTCCTTAATAGGACCAAGACGTTGGGTTAAGTGTGGACGCGTGTTTTTGCGAGCACCTCCGCATTATATGCGTGAGGGTTGAAGCCGACGGCTGCAATCTTTCTGGTTATACACATGTATACATAAACGGCCGCCCAGGAGGCATCATATTACTTTTAGGAAAAAGTATAAAAATAGCCTAATAAAAATTTATAGAAGTATTTCACTTACAATGAGATTACATATCACTCAAACATAATATTTTTTGAGCACTAGGTCTCTATCAAACGAGCATCCTCAAGAGCTTCTTCAAAGTAGTGCTCAGCAGCCCTTCGACCTATGGCCGAATCTCGCGCTGCAACAGTGGTAGCATCCATCTCCGCTTAGTGTGCTTTAACACGGGCAAAGGCCATCCGTGCGCCCTCTATGCACGCTGACCTCTTCATCGCATTAATGTGCGGCACCACGTCAAGGAACTGCTGCACCAAGCTGAAATAGCTGTTCGGTTTTGACCTTTCCGGCCACAGCTGATCCACAACAGACCTCATGGAGAGTCCGGACAACCTATTTAGTTCGGCCCATTCGGCTAATTGGTCAGTCAATGAAAGCGGATGCTCGGGAGAATGGAATTGTCTCCAAAACAGCTGGTATACTTCACGGTCCGTCTGACCCTGGAAATACTTGGCCGCATCGGCAGCGCTCGCCGCCAAATCCATATATACATCCTCCGAACTCCACAACCGATCCAGAGGGACATACTGTGGATCTCCGAACTTCCTCCGCAACATAAAGGATTTCCCAGCTACAATATCCCCGGCTTCCCGCAGCTCCTCCTTCTTTGCCCTCATAGCAGAGCGGAGGTCCTTTTTCGTCGCAACAGCCTTCTCAAGGTCCGATGCCTTCGCTTGGTTTTCCTTTTCAAGAACCCGACAACGGTCGGTGGCGGCTTTTAATTCTATGGCCATCTTGGCCATCTTGTCTCGGCTCTCGCCATGCGCGGCCTTCTCGGCTTGCAACTCTTCGGCCGCCTTCAAAGCAGCCGCATTACCCAACCTCGCTTGTTCCTTGGCTCGGGCAAGTTCTGCCCGCAAGGCTTCAACAGTGGCAGCTCCATCTGCAGTCACAACATATTAAAGATACTGGCATCATGCTGCTCTTCCTATGTGGCGTTTACCAGATAATGACACTTACCTTGTGCCTCGTCAAGCCTTTTGTTAGCAAGCTCAATGTCGGCGTCTGCCGCATCCAACTACCGTTCTAAATGGGCAAACTCGCTAGTCCGGTTAGCCACTGGAGCTTCCATCACCTGCACATAGAGGCAGTATGGTTATTACCTGGGAACATGATCCTCTGTTCGTCGTCGTTTCCGACAACAACCAGAGTCTCAAGGGCTACTATCTACACAGGGCACACCTAGCATGTGCAGGACTATCATACATTCTTTTACGTACCTCAAAGCCTGTCAGTAGACTCATAAAAGCTTCATGCAATCCGCTTTCGGCGGACGATATTCTCTCCATCACCGTATTCATCAGCACACGGTGTTCATCTAAGAGGGCCACTCGCCCCACCAACTCCCTCAGAACATCCGATCGCACACTAGACGGTGCCGGACTCTTTTGTCTGCTCTCTTCGGGAGCCGGACACTGGGAGCTTCGGGGGTCAATGGGATTATCTTCTGGCCTCACCAGACTCGGAGAGGCCCTCCATGACGACACTTTAGGGTCGCCCGCTTCCGGAGCGGAGGAGTCCGGAGGAGGCGTTTCGCTCTCCATCATCTCTGGAAGAAGATCCCCCGAAGACGAGCTCATTTGAGAGGGGCTAAGGCTTGAACTACAAAAATATATGCGGTGGTTATTTTCTCAGAGGAAAAAGATGGCATATCTGTACTATTAAAGTATTTCGGGTCACTTACGACTCGCGGGAGAATTGATCCCCCCGCGGACTTTGTGCGGCAACAACGCCCCCCAAGGTAGGACCCTCTGTGGGAGACTTCTTCTCCTGTTTGGAAGCTTCGGCTTCCGAATCCCCGGGCGCAGTCCTCTTCCTCTTCTGGTCGTCTTCCTTCATGGAGACGCTCACTCCCTCGGCTAGAATGGGCAGCGTTGGGGGCCCGCGTCCGCCTGCATTATCCTCCACAATATCTTCCTTCAAGGGCTCCGGGCAAGGTGCGGTCTGGAGCATCTTTTCCAATACCGGATCTTCCAAACCCTTAGGGAGGGGGGCCGAACACCGAATCAACTTCGCCTTTGTTAGCTAGTCCTGGTCAAAAAGCAAACTCTCAGAAATAACTTTGTAACAAAGGAGAGATAGTATGTTCGGCCACAAGATGCCTTACCTGTTCGGCGGTGCGGTTACTACTCAGGCCCACGTCCTCGGTGATTTCCGGACACTCCACCTGAGGTCCGAAGAATGACTTGTACATCTCCTCGTGCGTCAGGCCGAGAAAATTTTGAATGACACACGGTCCCTCAGGATTGAACTCCCATAGGCGAAGAGGCCGGCGTTTGCAAGGCTGGACTTGACGAACCAGCATAACTTGCATTACCGCAACCAAACTGAAATCTCCATTGAAGAGATCTCGAATGCGGCTTTGCAGTATAGGCACGTCCTTGGCTGGACCCCAGCTCAGACCTCTGCTGATCCATGACATCAGCTGTGGTGGAGGGCCCGAGCGGAAAACAGGGGGCCCGCCCACTTGGCACTTCTAGGAGCCGTGATGTAGAACCACTCCTGCTGCCACAATTCAGACACCTCTGGGATGGAACCTTTGGGCCACGAAGCTCCCGTCATCTTGTGTATTGAGGCACCTCCACACGCTGCATGTTGCCCCTCGATCATCTTCGGCTTCACTTCAAAGGTCTTGAGCCATAGGCCAAAGTGAGGGGTAACCCGGAGGAAGGCCTCGCACACGATGATAAATGTCGTGATATGAAGAAAGGAGTCCGGAGCTAGATCATGGAAGTCTAGCCCGTAGTAAGACATCAAACCCCTGACGAAAGGATCTAGAGCAAGGCCTAGACCTTAGAGGAAGTGGGAGACGACCACGACGTTCTCGTTGGGTTCGGGGGTGGGGACGGCATGCCCTCGGGGAGGCAGCCGATGCAAAATTTCGGCGGTCAGATATCTGGCCTCCCTCAACTTTTTGATGTCTTCTTCCGTGACGGAGGAAGGCACCCATCAGCCTTGAAGGCTAGATCTGGACATGACTGAAGGTTTGGAGCACCTGACCTAAACTTTGGGCGCTTGAGCTTGAGGTGGGGGAAGGATTCGATTGAGCACGGGAGGGAAAAATAAAAGCCTTATCCCTTTATAAAGAGGGTGAATATCAAGCGTCCTCTTCGTGTCCGTTTGGACTTGCCTATAATCTAGGAGTCCTAGAAGCGGTTGGGTTACCCACGCCCGTATTGATGAGAATCCCGGAATAAGGGGACATGATCTCTGCTTTAACAAGACGTGCCAAGGAAACCGCCTCGCATGACGCGCTGAGGTGGGATAATGAAACGACTCGGATAAAGGCTTGGCCGTGGTGTGTCACACTACGGAATACGTCAGCAGATTAGATTTGTGTAAATATTATTATCTCTATGGCAATATGTGGAAACTTGTTTTGCAGAGCCGGACACTATCTTGGTGTTCAAAATCTTCTATGAAGTACTTGGAGGAGGAACCCGCCTTGCAATGCCGAAGACAATCTGCGCGCGGACTCGTCGTCATTGAAGCCTGGTTCAGGGGCTACTGAGGGAGTCCTGGATTAGGGGGTGTCCGGATGGCCGGACTATACCTTCAGCCGGACTCCTGGATTATGAAGATATAAGATTGAAGACTTCGTCCCGTGTCCGGAAGGGACTTTCCTTGGCGTGGAAGGCAAGCTTGGCGATACGGATATGCAGATCTCCTACCATTGTAACCGACTTTGTGTAACCCTAACCCTCTCCAATGTCTATATAAACCGGAGGGTTTTAGTCCGTAGGACAACATACACAAGAACAATCATACCATAGGCTAGCTTCTAGGGTTTAGCCTCTCCGATCTCGTGGTAGATCTACTCTTGTACTACCCATATCATCAATATTAATCAAGCAGGACGTAGGGTTTTACCTCCATCGAGAGGGCCCAAACCTGGGTAAAACTTCATGTCCCTTACCTCCTGTTACCATCCGGCCTAGACGCACAGTTCGGGACCCCCTACCCGAGAGCCGCCGGTTTTGACACCGACAGTCCATGTGGATCAGTTCGAAGGGTTGAGTCATTGTCATGATTGTCTTCGAGGGATGCTTGGCCCTCGTCATATTTCCCGCTTCAAAGGCACCGCATAAGTGATCATCTTGAACTTGACGCCCTCGATGCCTATGACATGCTTCTTCCTGGCAAGGGTGTGGAGGTTCCTCATGCCAGCATGCCCTAGCCTCCGATGCCAGAGCCAGCATTCAGAAGCTTTTGCTAGAAGACATACGGTAAGTTGTGGTCCTGCTAAGAAATCTACCACGTACAAATCATCTTTCTGATACCCTTCAAACACTAGAGACTTTTCATATTCCATTAGAACAAGGCAACGATATTTTCCAAACAGCACAATCATGTTTAAATCGCAAAGCATTGAGACAGACATTAAGTTGAAACCAAGGGATTCAACAAGCATGACTTTATCCATGTGTTGATCCTTTGAGATTGCAACTCTACCTAGACCCAATACCTTGCTTTTACCAGTGTCAGCAAATGTGATGTGACTTTTGTCAGATGGACGTAAGGTTGAGTCCATGAGAAGGCTTCGCTTGCCAGTCATGTGATTAGTACACCCACTATCAATAATCCATTCTAAAGGAGCTGGTGTCGTACCCTAAAATGCAGTTAGGGGGATAGGCTTCACGAAGAGAATTGTGAAGCATAAACATTTGACGAGCAAGTGGATTATTAAAGCTTAGATCGAGGTTAGGACTGATAGGGAAAGTGGCAAGCGACCCAGGAACAAAATACATAATAAGACCATTTGGGCATTTGATCTTGCGCCCTACAAGATGTTTAAGGTCCCCAGCAATGGCTTCAGACGATTTTGGTTTTCGGCTGGACACCTTTCCCTGCAAAAGATAGTTAAGCTTTCTTAGCCACCCACATCTTCAAGGGTGGCTTCGAAGCAATGAGTCTAAGTGAAGCATCTGAGAACTTTGGCTTTGGAGCCCTAGCAAAAAGTCTTGCAGGTGGACAATTGTACTCATAAGAATAAGCAGAATAGTTTTGGGTCTTATGAACATGACGGTTTGATGAAACACGCTCATATTCATAGGCCTGAGTAAGGTTTCCCTGCAAAACATTTGCGTTAGTGCGACTCAGGTGAGTCCTCTGTCTGTATGAAGCCTTTGGACCATATGAAGCCTGTGGTCTGGGTTTGTCTTCTTCACTTGTGGTGTCATGAAGACATTCACAGGAAGATTCTCCAAACACCTTTTCGGCACCCAGACATTCTTCATAGGCGGCCCATTCCTGCAGTTACTACCAATATACCTGGCAAACACTTCACCATTCTGATTCTTAAATAGTTTATAGTTTGCATCAAAGGATTCATCAATAACAAGGGGATTAGCACAAGTGAAGCCAGATAGGGTGGATGGATCCGCTGAAGGTTCCTTTGCAGCAACCCATGTGGTTTTGGGGTACTGCTCAGGTTTCCAGTAAGAGCCATCAGCATTCATTTTCCTTTCGAACCCAACACCCTCTTTCCTAGGGTTCGGTTCAGGATCTGCCTTTTGAGGACATGACCTAGTGTCTGATGCCCTTTGAGACTTTTGTACATCCCTGTTTCAAGCAATGTCTTCAACCTGGCATTCTCATCAGCAATAGCAGTGGTATCCTCAGCAGAGGGGTTAGTTACCACATCAATAGTTGAAGATATTGCAATAGTAGCAGTAGTAGAACACCCAACAACAGAAGTAGTGTTGTCACGCTCGATGCATTTAAGACATGGTGGTTCAAATCCTTCCTGAGTTGAACTGATCTGTTCGGCGCGAAGTGACTTGTTTTCCTTTTGAAGATCTTCATGAGCCGCTCTCAATTTCTCAAGATCTTGCTTCCTTTGAATATAATCATAGGAAAGCTTTTCATGAGTTGTTGAGAGCGTTTCATGACGACTTTCAAGTTCCTCATACTTAACATGAAGATTTTTTATGTCTTCAATTAAGGACTGAGATCGAGTCATTTCAGCATCTAACAGATCATCGCTTTTGTCTAACAGTTTTTGAATGTGTTCCATAGCTTTCTATTGTTCAGTTGCAATTTTAGCAAGTGTTTTGTAGCTGGGTTTGGAACCACAATCACAGTCATCTTCACTAGATGTTTGATAGTGAGTAGTGTGTGTGTTTACCTTGGCACCGCGTGCCATGAAGCAGTAGGTAGGAGCGGAGTAGTCCTTGTCATTTGCATCGGTGTCGGTGATGGAGTCATTGTCTTCAGTGTTGAAGATGGACTTGGCAACGTATGCTATAGCCAGACTCGCAACGCCAGAATCGGACTCCTCCTCAGACTCCACCTCCGCCTCCTTAGAAGCGGACTCCTCCTCTGAATCCATTTCCTTGCCAACAAACGCACGTGCCTTGCCAGGTGAGCTCTTCTTGTGTGATGAAGACTTTGAGGAAGACTTGGAAGAAGACTTTGAGTATTTCTTCTTCTTCTTGTCGTCAGAGTCATACTCCTTGCTCTTCTTCTTCTTCTTCTTCTTGTTCTCATTGTCCCACTGCGGACACTCATAGATGTAGTGGCCAAGTTTCTTGCATTTGTGGCATGTTCTCTTCTTGTAGTCATGAGCAGAAGCTTCATCATTCCTTGAGCTTGATCGTGAAGACTTTCTGAAGCCTTTCTTCTTGGTGAATTTTTGGAACTTCTTCACAAGCATAGCAAGCTCCTTTCCAATGTCTTCAGGATCATCAGAACTGCTATCAGATTCTTCTTCAGATGAGGAGACAGCTTTTGCCTTCAAGGCACGAGTTCGCCCATAGTTGGGACCGTAGATGTCTCTTTTCTCAGAAAGCTGAAACTCATGTGTGTTGAGCCTCACAAGTATGCCAGACGGATCGATTGTCTTGAAGTCAAGACGTTCTTGAATCATCAGGGCTAGGGTGTTAAACAAGCTGTCAAGTGATCTCAGGAGTGTCTTGACGACTTCATGCTTGGTGATCTCAGTGGCGCCGAGAGCTTGAAGCTCATTTGTGATGTCAGTGAGTCGATCAAACGTGAGCTGGACATTCTCATTGTCATTTCTCTTGAAGCGGTTGAAGAGGTTGTGAAGGACACTGATTCTCTGATCTCTCTGGGTTGAGACGCCTTCATAGACCTTGGAGAGCCAGTCCCAGACTAGCTTAGATGTTTCCAAAGCACTCACGCGGCCATACTGTCCTTTGGTCAGATGACCACAGATGATGTTCTTGGCAGTGGAGTCCAGTTGAACGAACTTCTTAACATCAGCAGCGGTGACACCTTCACCAGCTTTGGGAACGCCATTCTTGACAACATACCATAGGTCGACATCAATGGATTCAAGTTGCATGCGCATCTTATTCTTCCAGTACGGATATTCAGTTCCATCGAAGACGGGGCATGCAGCGGAGACTTTAATTATCCCTGCAGTCGACATAGCTAAAACTCCAGGTGGTTAAACTAAATCACACAGAACAAGGGAGTACCTTGCTCTGATACCAATTGAAAGTGCTAGTGATCGACTAGAGGGGGGGGGTGAATACGCGATTTTTATGAAAGTCTTCAAAACATGGAAGTTTCGAAGACAAACGATAGAAATAAACCTATTACCATGCAGCGGAAGGTAGACTACACTAGGCAAACCATAGTCAAGTATTCAATGAAGTGAAAGCACAATGACTAATAGCAGCTAGGCAGTAAAGATCAGGTAGGAAGATATTGTGAAGCCAATCAGAACAAGCAGTCACTCAGTGAAGACAAAAGATAATGCAATCATACAATGACTTCACAAGGACCAACAGTAAGTAAAGGGAAGGGAAGGATGAAACCAGTGACTCATTGAAGACAATGATTTGTTGGACCAGTTCCAGTTGCTGTGACAACTGTATGTCTGGTTAGGGAGGATGAGATTCAACTCAGAAGACCTCATCTTCACCTTATTCCCCTTGCGCTAAGGACACCCGGTCCTCGCCCAATCACTCTGGTAAGTCTTCAAGGTAGACTTCCAAACCTTCACAGACTTCATTCACCGGCGATCCACAATGACTCTTGGATGCTCAGAACGTGACGCCTAACCGGCTGGAGGATTCACAGTCCTCAAGTGTAATAAGTCTTCAGATCACATAGACAGGAAGACTTAAGTGATGCCTAACACTCTTTGGCTTTGGGTGTTTAGGGCTTTATCCTCGCAAGGAATTCTCTCTCAAAGGCTTCGAGGTGGGTTGCTCTCAAACGACAAAAGCCGTACTCTAACTCTGAGCAGCCAACCATTTATGGTTGTAGGGGGTGGGCTATTTATAGCCACTGGGCAACCCGGCCTGGTTTGTCCGAAATGACCCTTGGTCACTAAGGAACTGACACGTGTTCCAACGGTCAGATTTCAAACACACACGGCAACTTTACTTGGACTACAAGCAAAGCTGACTTATCCAACTCTGGACAAGATTTGCTCTCATAGTCTTCACTCGAAGACATGGGATTTTGGTTAAGCATCACTTGAGTCATTCTGACTGGTTCTCTTGGACCCCACTTAACAGTACGGTGGTTCCTATGACTCAACAAAGAAAAACACAGAACGACGAAACTGCTAAGTCTTCACGCTCCATAGTCTTCACGCGATGTCTTCTCTTATCATAGTCTTCAATGTGAATGTCTTCACATACCACCTCTGACTTCAATGTCTTCATACATTTTTAGGGGTCATCTCTGGTAGGAAAACCGAATCAATGAGGGACTTCTAGCTGTGTTATCCTGCAATTCTCACAAACACATTAGTCCCTCAACTAGGTTTGTCGTCAATACTCCAAAACCAACTAGGGGTGGCACTAGATGCACTTACACCCGAACCTGGGTAAAACATCGTGTTCCCCGCCTCCTGTTACCATCCGCCTTAGACGCACAGTTCGGGACCCCCTACCCGAGATCCGCCGGTTTTGACACCGACAAACATGTTTATGCTTTGTGAGTAGTTACTTTTGTTCCTGAGGACATGTGAGAAGTCTTGCTATTAGTAGTCATGTGAATTTGGTATTCGTTCGATATTTTGATGAGATGTTTGTTGTATCTCCTCTAGTGGTGTTATGTGAACGTCGACTGCATGTCACTTCACCATTATTTGGGCCTAGAGGAAGGCATTGGGAACTAATAAGTAGATGATGGGTTGCTAGAGTGACAGAAGCTTAAACCCTAGTTTATGCGTTGCTTCGTAAGGGGCTGATTTGGATCCATATGTTTCATGCTATGGTTAGGTTTACCTTAATACTTTTGTTGTAGTTGCGGATGATTGCAATAGAGGTTAATCATAAGTGGGATGCTTGTCCAAGTAAGGGCAGTACCCAAGCACCGGTCCACCCACATACCAAATTATCAAAGTACCGAATGCGAATCATATGAGCGTGATGAAAACTAGCTTGACGATATTCCCATGTGTCCTCGGGAGTGCTTTACATCATATAAGAGTTTTTCCAGGCTTGTCCTTTGATACAAAAAGGATTTGGCCACCTTGCTGCACTTTATTTACTTTTG
This sequence comes from Triticum urartu, assembly GCF_003073215.2. Classification (NCBI taxonomy): domain Eukaryota; kingdom Viridiplantae; phylum Streptophyta; class Magnoliopsida; order Poales; family Poaceae; genus Triticum; species Triticum urartu. The sequence continues at coordinate 151,994,463 of NC_053028.1, read as the reverse complement.
TTACTTGTTGCTCGTTACAAATTATCTTATCACAAAACTATCTATTACCATTTATTTCAGTACTTGCAGAGAATACCTTGCTGGAAACCGCCTATCATTTCCTTCTGCTCCTCGTTGGGTTCTACACTCTTACTTATCGAAAGGACTACGATAGATCCCCTATACTTGTGGGTCATCAAGACTCTTTTCTGGCGCCGTTGCCGGGGAGTGAAGCGCCTTTGGTAGGTGGAATTTGGTAAGGAAAAATTTATATAGTGTGCTGAAATTTACTGTCACTTGTTACCATGGAAAGTAATCCTCTGAGGGGCTTGTTCGGGGTATCTTCACCCCGACCAGTAGAGCAAAGAGTTGCTCCTCAACCTACTGAACCCACTGAAAATGAAAATTAAAATGAAAATGCTTCTTTGAAGTTCCTTCGGGTATGATAGAAAAACTGCTAGCTAATCCTTTTCTAGGAGATGGAACAAAACATCCTGATGAACATCTGATATATGTCGATGAAGTTTGTGGATTATTTAAGCTTGTAGGTGTACCCGGAGATGTTGTTAAGAAGAAGGTCTTCCCTTTATCTTTGAGGGGAGATGATCGACATGGTATAGGCTATGTGATGATATGAGGTCTTGGAATTACAAATGATTGAAATTGGAATTTCATCAGAAGTTTTATCCTATGCATCTTGTTCATCGTGATCGCAATTATATATATAATTTTTGGCCTCGTGAAGGAGAAAGCATCGCTCAAGCTTGGGGGAGGCTTAAATCAATGTTATATTCATGCCCCAATCATGAGCTCTCAAGAGAAATGATTATTCAAAAATTTTATGCTCGGCTTTCTGGTAACAATCGCACCATGCTTGATACTTCTTGTGCTAGCTGTTTTATGATGAAGACTATTGAATTCAAATGGGATTTATTGGAAAGAATTAAACGCAACTCTGAAGATTAGGACCTCGACAATCGTAAGGAGTCAAGTATGACACCTAGTTTTGATTGTGTTAAATCATTTGTGGATACCGATATTTTTCGTAAATTTAGCACTAAATATGGACTTGACTCTGAGATAGTAGCTTCTTTCTGTGAATCTTTTGCTGCCTATGTTGATATCCCCAAGGAGAAGTGGTTTAAATATCATCCTCCCATAGAAGTAAAAGTAGCTGCACCTATTAAAGTTGAAGAAAAGACTATCACTTATAATGATCCTATTGTTCCTACTTCTTATGTTGAGAAACCACCTTTCCCTGTTAGGATAAAGGATCATGCTAAAGCTTCAACTGTAGTTCATAAAAGCAATATTAAAACATATACACCTCCTGAGCAAGTTAAAGTTGAACATAATATTGCTATCGTTAAAGATCTCTTGTCTGATAATATTGATGGGCATGTTATTTATTTTTGTGATGAAACTGCTAGAATTGCTAAACCTCGTGATAAAGATAAACCTAGACCTGTGGTAGGCATGCTTGTGTAGCGACCAGACCTCAAACGGTCCAATCTCTGTGCTCAGGTGTCATCCCTGGATCAGTAATGCTGACACCACACAATACTTGAAGGATTTATAACAGAGTAGCAATCACACACTTATTACATCGAGTGTCTCAAAGGAGAATTTATTACAATAAATATGGCTTAAGGCCATCTAATAACGATAACAGCAGAAGGCTTGGAAGATAAGTGAGTCCATCAACTCCAACGGCATCACTGAGTATAGAACCACGACCTAAAACTCCTTAATCGTCGTCTGAAAAGTTTGCAACATTAACGTTGCAACCCGAAAATGGGTCAGCACATGGAATATGCTGGAAATGTAACACATAGAGAGTAATGGAATGAAACAGCTATTCTATATGCATATTTGGCTGGTGGAAAGCTCTATGGCTATAGTTTTGCGTAAAGCCATTTTTTCCCTACTGCAAAGGAATAAATTTATTTAACTATCATGGTGGTTGTTAAACATTGAGAATGGTTGACAGCATTCTCAATCCCAATTCAACATCATCATTAAACAAACCCAGCAAAATTAATTTTTAGAGTAACATGCTGAGATTCACATGATAATCCAGGTACTAGATACTCAAGATGTCCATAACCAGGGACACGACTAACCATGATTAGTTTATACACTCTGCAGAGGTTTGCGCACTTTTCTCCACAAGACTCGATCTCCTCCATTGGATTTCTCGCACTACATGGTGTTTGAGAAACGGATGACCGAGACATAGTCTTTCAGAAGCACTAGCACCTTACGATGGGTAGACCATACCACCTACATCCCCTACATTTACTAGTCTACCACTGTAAGAGTTCGCACGACTTAGTCAACTATGCTAGAGCTCATAATAGCTTGTGACTGCACACGGAAGTTTCTAGCATGAATAATCTCATGATCCCTTTGAGCCTGGGTGGCGGTCCAAAAGAAAACAGGCAAATCCTGGAATACCCAGGTGCCTCAATCCACCCAGATGTGTGTTAGGTTGCCACCTTAAGTAAACCATTAACTAACAAAGCTCACATCTGTCATGGATACACTCACCCAATCCACGTCTACTAGCATAGCAATAATAAGCAAACGTAGAGTAACTCCCAAAGGTTTGATAATAAACAGGTAATAGGTTCTACCTCAACTAATTCCCAGACCCACAATTTAATTAGATCCTAAAACATGCAAGGTGTGAGGATTGATCTAATGGAATAAAACTGTGTAGTAGGAGGTATGATCATAGTGTTACTTGCCTTGCTGATGATCCGCGAAACCTAGCGATTCGAAGTAACAAGCGGCGCACTCCGGGTACTCTATCGCAAACAAACAAGCACACAATAAGTACTCGATTAATGCACAGGTAAAATTCAAATAAGAGATCTAACCAGAAAGTTCAATTTAAGAACTTCGGTTGGCAAAAAGAATCAAATCAAACGAAGCAACGAAAGACAAACGGCAAAAGAAACAGGCTTCGTTTACTATTTTGGATCTAAGGCAATTGTTACAATGGCAAAAACTTGTTTAAGTTGGTTAAACGGAAAGAGGGTTTCGAGATGAAACTCCAGGCGCTTCAATCACCTGATTCCGATAAACGAGCGAAAACATATACTAAAACGAAAATCGGATCTGAAATCGCGATCAGAAAAATCGCGGATTTAATCCGAGAAAAAGAAAAATGATGAACGTTCGTTAAATCGAACGAACTGACGAACACTCACTATTTAAATAAACCAGAAAAGCGATCTATTTAAAAAAACCGAAACTAAAAAAACGACAAAACCGTCGGAAAACCGAACGGTTTTTCTAAAAAACGGCGGCGGGATCGAGGTAAACCTCGGGCGGCGGGTCCGGCAGCGGCGGCTCCGGCGGTGGGGCGAAGGCGGCGGCGGCGCAGGGCTAGAGCGGCGCGGCGCGGCTAGGGTTTGGTGGGGGAGCTTTCGGCTGGGCCTCCCCGGCTTTTAAAGCCGGACGGGCCTTAGTGTCCGGGTCGGACACGGCCCGTAGGTCGGTTGCATGTTTTTTTATATAAATAGTTACGCTCAGAAAGAAACAAAAGGACTACTAAACGGACTCCAAAAATCTCGAAATAAATTTTCCCCGGCTTCTAAAATCAAGCCGCACAGGATGAACATTTATTTGGGGCCTAAATGCAATTTTGAAAAACACACATTTTTCCTAAATTCAAATAAAATAGCAAATAAAACCCAATAAAATCTTATTTGATTTTTTATTAAATCCTCAATATTTCTTTATTTTGGGAAATTCATTTTATTCCCTCTCTCAAAATTTTTATAAAAGAAATAATTGAAGATAAAATAAATAAAATCAAATGATCCTATTTTCAAAATTTGAGACAACTCAAATATGAAAATAACGAAATCCCCAACTCTCTCCGAGGGTCCTTGAGTTGCGTGAAATTTCTAGGATCAACCAAAATGCAATAATTATGATATGCAATGATGATCTAGTGTATAACATTCCAAATTGAAAATTTGGGATGTTACAAACCTACCCCCCTTAAGATGAATCTCGCCCTCGAGATTCGGGTTGGCTAGAAAATAGGTGAGGGTGGTCTTTCAGCAAATCTTCCTCTCGTTCCCAGGTGGCTTCATCCTCTGTGTGGTGGCTCCACTGAACCTTGCAAAACTTGATAACCTTGCTGCGGGTGACTCAACTGGCATACTCTAGAATCTTAACTGGTTTCTCCTCATAGGTCAAATCACCGTCCAACTGAATTGCTTCCAGTGGTACCGTATCCCTCAGCGGTATGTCAGCCATTTCTGCGTGGCACTTCTTCAACTGGGATACATGAAACACGTCGTGAACTCCTGACAGTCCTTCGGGTAATTCCAACTTGTAGGCTACTTCTCCCATACGCTCCAAAACTTTGTATGGGCCTACAAAACGTGGCGCTAGTTTTCCCTTAACTCCAAAGCACTTAACTCCTTGAAGTGGAGATACTCGAAGATAAACTCGGTCTCCTACTTTGTAAACTGTCTCCTTGCGTTTAGAATCTGCATAAATCTTCTGCCTGGACTGAGCTACCTTCAGCCTATCGCGAATCAATTTCACTTTCTGTTCAGACTCCTTTACCAGATCCGGTCCAAACAACTGGCGGTCTCCAACTTCATCCCAAGACAATGGGGTCCTGCACCTCCTTTCGTACAAGGCTTCGAAAGGGGCCATCTTCAAACTGGTTTGATAGCTGTTGTTGTGAGAGAACTCTGCATATGGCAAATTCTCATCCCAACTGGATCCATAATCTAGCGCACAAGCTCTTAGCATATCCTCCAAAATCTGATTGACTATCTCGGTCTGTCCATCTGTGTGCGGGTGGAAAGCTATGCTAAACTCCAGTCTGGTTCCCAAAGTCTCATGCAACTGATTCCAGAACTTTGAGGTAAACTGGGTTCCTCTATCTGATACAATGCTCCTTGGAACTCCATCCAGACATACGATCCTGGTCCTGTATATCTTTGCCAACTTTGCACTGGTATAGGTAATCTTCACTGGAATGAAATGAGCTACCTTTGTCAAACGATCGACTACAACCCATATCGAGTCATAGCCTGAACGTGTTCTAGGCAATCCTGTAATAAAATCCATGCCTAGCTTATCCCACTTCCATTCGGGTATCGGCAATGGATGTAGCAATCCTGCTGGCTTTTGATGCTCTGCCTTCACTCTCTGACATACATCACAAACTGCTACATATTCCGCAATATCCTTCTTCATTCCGGTCCACCAGAAAATATCCTTCAAGTCCAAATACATCTTGGTATTTCCTGGGTGAATCAAGTATGGTGAGTCATGGGCCTCTTGCAGAATTAGCTTCCTAATCTCTGGATCATTTGGTACATAGACACGGTCTTCAAACCATAAGGTATCGTGCTCATCCTCACGAAATCCCTTAGCTTTTCCTTTGCTCATTTTCTCCTTAATAGAAGTAATTTCCTTGTCAGTCCTTTGAGCTTTTCTGATCTTATCCATCAAAGTAGACTAAATCTCCAATGCTGCTACATAGCCTCTTGGAACTATTTCCAAACATAGCTCTCGTAGATTTTTGGCTAACTCCCCTGGTAAATCTCCTGTCATTAGGGTGTTGACATGGCTCTTACGGCTTAATGCGTCAGCTACTACGTTAGCCTTTCCGGGGTGATAATGCAATTTCATATCATAATCCTTGATGAGCTCCAACCATCTCCTTTGTCTGAGGTTCAACTCCTTCTGTGTGAAAATATACTTCAAACTCTTCTGATCCGTGTACACCTCACAATGGTTTCCAATCAGAAAATGTCTCCAAGTCTTCAATGCATGCACTACGGCTGATAACTCCAAATCATGCGTAGCATAATTCAACTCATGAGGCTTAAGCTGTCGTGAGGCATATGAAACAACTCTGCCTTCCTGCATAAGCACTGCTCCAAGTCCTCGACGTGAAGCGTCGCAATACACCTCATAATCCTTGGTCTGATCCGGTAAAATCAACACGGGTGAGGTAACCAAACGTTTCTTCAACTCCTGAAAACTAGCCTCACATTCCTCCGTCCATATGAACTTGGTATCCTTCTTCAACAACTCTGTCATAGGCTTCGCAATCTTTGAGAAGTTCTCAATAAACCTCCGGTAGTATCCTGCGAGTCCAAGAAAACTCCGGATCTCTCCCACGGTGGTTGGTGCTTCCCGCTTGGTCACGGTATCAACTTTAGTGGGAGCTACTACTATACCTTCTCCAGATATAACGTGTCCGAGAAATCCAACTTCCTTCAACCAAAACTCACATTTGCTAAACTTGGCATATAATTGATGTTCTCTGAGCTTTCCAAGAACCAAACGCAAATGTTCCTTATGCTCCTCTTCATTCTTCAAGTAAACCAGGATATCATCAATGAACACTACGACGAACTTATCCAAGAACTCCATAAACACCTTGTTCATCATGTTAATGAAATATGCAGGTGCGTTAGTCAGACCAAATGACATAACGGTATACTCGTACAGCCCATACCTCGTGGTAAAAGCCGTCTTGGGTATATCCTGTTCCCGAATCTTCAAATAGTGGTATCCTGATTGCAGATCGATCTTGGAAAATACCTTAGCTCCTTGCAATCGATCAAACAAATCATCGATCATCGGTAGTGGGTACTTGTTCTTGATGGTTACTTCATTCAATCCTCGATAATCGACAACCATCCTTAACGATCCATCCTTCTTCTCTACTAGAAGTACTGGCGATCCCCAAGGCGATGAACTTGGGCGAATATATCCTTTATCCAGTAACTCCTTAATCTGCTTCTTAATTTCCACCAAATCCTTTGCAGGCATCCTATATGGTCTCTTTGATATTGGCCCTGTGCCTGGCAAAAGCTCAATCAAAAACTCAATATCTCTATCCGGTGGCATGCCTGGCTACTCTTCTGGAAATACTTCGGGGAAATCCTTTACTGCTGGTACTTCCTCCTGCACAACTCCGGTTAAACAATTTACTTGAGTCCTCTTTGGCACATGTCGGGATACATACTTGATCCTTCTCCCTTCTGGGGTGGTAAGTAAAATTGACTTACTGGCACATTCAATATTCCCTTCATACTTTGACAACCAATCCATGCCTAATATCACATCCAATCCTTGGGATTCCAACACTATTAGGTCTGAGGGAAAAACATAGTTACCAATTCTTAATGGTAACCGATCACACCATAGACTAGCCATATATTCTGCTCCAGGCGAAGTTACTAACATGGGTGACCTAAGGGCTTGGGTTGGCAGTTTATACTTATCCACAAATCCCCTTGATATGTATGAATGCGATGCACCAGTATCGAAAAGAACGAGTGCAGTAAATGACTTAACCAAAAACTTACCGATTACTGCATCCGGCTGCTCTTCAACCTCCTCCACGTTAACGTGGTTCACCTGTCCCCTCTTGAAAGGGTTCGGATTCTTCCCAGAGCTTCCATTTCCATTTCCATTCTAGGATTCAAGACATTCATTGGCATAATGTCCGATCTTCTGGCACTTAAAACAAGTGACTTGGCTCAGGTCTTTCTTGGCTGGGGTTGATGGGTTGGTGCGGTTCTGGCCGTTGCTTCCTCCATTCCCATTACCATTCCTGGGGCCATTGTGATTGTGCGAGCTTCCTCCTCCATGGGTATGCTGAAAATGTCCTCCCGGCCTAGGTGTAAATCGTGGCTTCTACTGAGCTCCTGAATTGTACTTTCCTTGTGCATACTTCCTCTTGCGATTCTCAATTTGTTGCTGTTTCCCTTCAATCATAAGAGCATGATCTACCAACTCCTGGTAGTTGTTGAAGGTTGCTACCATCAGCTGCATGCTCAACTCATCATTCAGTCCTTCTAGAAACTTCTCCTACTTTGCTGCATCCGTAGCAACGTCATCTGGGGCATAATGTGCTAATTTACTAAAGTCCTCCACATACTGGCCAACTATCCGTCCTCCTTGGCGCAAGTTATGAAACTCTCGCTTCTTCATGGGCATAGCTCCTACTGAAACATGGGCAGTACGAAAAGCCTGGTGAAACTGGTCCCATGTGATAGTATCGACAGGGAAAGTGGCTGTGAAATTCTCCCACCATGATGTTGCGGGTCCTTCAAGCTGATGTGCGGCAAACTTCACCTTCCCCGCATCCGTGCATCCTGCTGTGGTCAACTCTCTAGCTGTCTTGTGGAGCCAATCATCTACTACTATCGGCTCGGTGCTACTGGAAAACACCAGCGGATTCATCCTAAGAAAACGGGCTAAGTGGTCAACAGGTGGTGGTGGTGGTGGGTTGTTGTTGTTGTTCCCCTGGTTCTGATTCTGGACTAGTAACTGCATCAATGTGTTCTGCTGCTGGATCAACTGAGTGAGCTCCGGTGGAAAGGTAAATCCGGGGTCACGTCTCAGAGGCATCTGAGGGTTTAGAAAAGATGAAATTTAAGAGTAGAGGGGGTCTAAAGAGAAAACACTACCCATATGCACATGAGGGAAAAGCAAACAATTCACTTCATTCAATCAATCAAACAAGGGCATACAATCGATCTAACTATCGCAAAAGTTCTTGGACTACTATATTTACATGGTGGACTACTACTACTGTTGGGGTGGTCTACTAGAAATATTATTCGGTTGCAGACTCCATGATATCTGCTCCAGCTTCATCAACATAGTCATCATCGCTATCATCTGGATCCGAGTCGGTGTCGTCGATGATGATGTAGTCTTCCGGGCGAATCTCCTTGGGTTCTTCGTCTTCTTCTATTGGTGTAGGGCCTCCCATAAATATTCCAATCTTCTTGATCAGATCGTCATTCTTTTCCACTAATACTTCAATTTCTTCTTCAAAATCGTCACGTGTAGCCTTGAGTTCTTCCTCCAGTTCCTTGATTCTTGTCTTTGCCTTCTTCAGGTCTATCATGTCGGCGCACATCTGGTTCTCCTGACGTCGAATGTGCTGGTTTAACTCCTGGATAAAAGCTGCAATGGATCTATCCTTTCTGGTGCTGATCATCTCCCAGTGCTCATCTCGGCGCCCACAAATCTGGTAGATAGTATCCTTGAGATCATTGCGGTAGACTTCTCCAATGCGTCCCATGGCGATGTGAGCTGCCATGCTCTTTCCTAGATTCCAAGTTGGTGCATCGAAAGAAAACTCTATGGGCTCAGTGACTGGCATGAACGTCCTTCCTGGAACTTGAACTTGAATCATCCAGCGCTCTTCTTCAGGTAGAGTGGCGTTGTAGGTTCCGGTGAAGCTTGGTACTCCTATGTTCAGGTATCTAGTGACTTCCTTCAAGTGACGTCCAAAGGTGTATCTTCATCCGGTTGAGTGAACTTGTTCCTTGCATCCGCCATCCAAAAAGAGTAGAAAAGATGAGAGGTCAGAAGAGAAGAGAGTGAGTAGTGATCTAGGTCTTTAGCTTAGTGGTCGTGTCCTACAGTCAGCGTGTGCTCTGATACCATCTTGTAGCGACCAGACCTCAAACGGTCCAATCTCTGTGCTCAGGTGTCATCCCTGGATCAGTAATGCTGACACCACACAATACTTGAAGGATTTATAACAGAGTAGCAATCACACACTTATTACATCGAGTGTCTCAAAAGAGAACTTATTACAATAAATATGGCTTAAGGCCATCTAATAACGATAACAGCGGAAGGCTTGGAAGATAAGTGAGTCCATCAACTCCAACGGCATCACTGAGTATAGAACCACGACCTAAAACTCCTTAATCGTTGTCTGAAAAGTCTGCAACATTAACGTTGCAGCCCGAAAACGGGTTAGCACATGGAATATGCTCGCAATGTAACACATAGAGAGTAATGGAATGAAATAGCTATTCTATATGTATATTTGGCTGGTGGAAAGCTCTATGGTTACAGTTTTGCGTAAAGCCATTTTTTCCCTACTGCAAAGGAATAATTTTATTTAACTATCATGGTGGTTGTTAAACATTGAGAATGGTTGACAGCATTCTCAATCCTAATTAAACATCATCATTAAACAAACCCAGCAAAATTAATTTTTAGAGTAACATGCTGAGATTCACATGATAATCCAGGTACTAGATACTCAAGATGTCCATAACCGGGGACACGACTAACCATGATTAGTTTATACACTCTGCAGAGGTTTGCGCACTTTTCTCCACAAGACTCGATCTCCTCCGTTGGATTTCTCGCACTACATGGTGTTTGAGAAACGGATGACCGAGACATAGTCTTTCAGAAGCACTAGCACCTTACGATGGGTAGACCGTACCACCTACATCCCCTACATCTGCTAGTATACCACTGTAAGAGTTCGCACGACTTAGTCAACTATGCTAGAGCCCATAATAGCTTGTGGCTGCACACGGAAGTTTCTAGCATGAATAATCTCATGATCCCTTTGAGCCTGGGTGGCGGTCCAAAAGAAAACAAGCAAATCCTGGAATCCCAGGTGCCTCAATGCACCCAGATGTGTGTTAGGTTGCCACCTTAAGTAAACCATTAATTAACAAAGCTCACATCTGTCATGGATACACTCACCAATCCACGTCTACTAGCATAGCAATAATAAGCAAACGTAAAGTAACTCCCAAAGGTTTGATAATAAACAGGTAATAGGTTCTACCTCAACTACTTCCCAAACCCACAATTTAATTAGATCCTAAAACATGCAAGGTGTGAGGATTGATCTAATGCAATAAAACTGGGTGGTAGGAGGTATGATCAAAGTGTTACTTGCCTTGCTGATGATCCGCGAAACCTAGCGATTCGAAGTAACAAGCGGCGCACTCCGGGTACTCTATCGCAAACAAACAACCACACAATAAGTACTCGACTAATGCACAGGTAAAACTCAAATAAGAGATCTAACCAGAAAGTTCAATTTAAGAACTCCGGTTGGCAAAAAGAGTCAAATCAAACGAAGCAACGAAAGACAAACGACAAAAGAAACAGGCTTCATTTACTATTCTGGATCTAAGGCAATTTTTACAGTGGCAAAAATGTGTTTAAGTTGGTTAAACGGAAAGAGGGTTTCGAGACAAAACTCTAGGCGCTTGAATCGCCTGATTCTGATAAACGAGCGAAAAGATATACTAAAACGAAAATCGGATCAGAAATCGCGATCAGAAAAATCACGGATTTAATCCGAGAAAAAGAAAAATGACGAACGTTCGTTAAAACGAACGAACTGACGAACGCTCACTATTTAAATAAACCGGAAAACCGATCTATTTAAAAAAACCGAAACTAAAAAAACGACAAAACTGTCGGAAAACTGAACGGTTTTTCTAAAAAAAGGCGGCGGGATCGAGGTAAACCTTGGGCGGCGGGCGGCGGCGGCGGCGGGGCGAAGGCGGCGGCGGCACGGCGAAGGCGGCGGCGGCGCGGGGCTAGGGCGGCACGGTGTGGCTAGGGTTTGGGGGGGGCTTCCGGCTGGGCCTCCCCAGCTTTTAAAGCCGGATAGGCCTTAGTGTCCGGGTCGGACACGGCCCGTAGGTCGGTTGCGCGTTTTTTTATATAAATAGTTACACTCAGAAAAAAACAAAAAGGACTACTAAACGGACTCCAAAAATCCCGAAATAAATTTTCCCCGGCTTCTAAAATCAAGCCGCACATGATGAACATTTATTTGGGGCCTAAATGCAATTTTGAAAAACGCACATTTTTCTTAAATTCAAATAAAGTAGCAAATAAAACCCAATAAAATCTTATTTGATTTTTTATTAAATTCTGAGTAGTTCTTTATTTTGGGAAATTCATTTTATTCCCTCTCTCAATTTTTTTATAAAAGAAATAATTGAAGATAACATAAATAAAATCAAATGATCCTATTTTCAAAATTTGAGACAACTCAAATATGAAAATAACGAAATCCCCAACTCTCTCCGAGGGTCCTTGACTTGCGTGAAATTTCTAGGATCAACCAAAATGCAATAATTATGATATGCAATGATGATCTAGTGTATAACATTCCAAATTGAAAATTTGGGATGTTACAGCCTGTTATTTCTATTAAAATAGGAGATCATTGTTATCATGGCTTATGTGATATGGGTGCCAGTGCTAGTGCAATACCTATTAGCCTTTATAGAGAAATTATGCATGATATTGCACCTGTTGAGTTAGAAGATATTGATGTCACAATTAAACTTGCCAATAGAGATACTATTTCACCAATGGGAATTGTTAGAGATGTTCAAGTCTTGTGTGGGAAAACTAAATATCCTGCTGATTTTCTTGTTCTTAGTTCCCCACAAGATAGCTTTTGTCCCATTATATTTGGTAGACCCTTCTTAAATACTGTTAATGCTACCATAGATTGCAAAAGAGATGTTGTTACTATCGGTTTAGATGATATGACTCATGAATTTAATTTTTCCAAATTTAGTAGACAACACCGTGAAGAAGAATTACCTAGTAAGGATGAAATTATTGGTCTTCCTTCTATTGCCGTACCTCCTAGTGATTCTTTAGAACAATATTTGCTAGACCATGCAAATGACATGTTTATGAATGAAAGAAGGAAATTAGATGAAGTATTCTTTAAACAGGAACCTATTCTGAAAAATAATTTACCTGTTGAAATCCTAGGGGATCCTCCTCCACCCAAGGGTGATCCCATGTTTGAGCTTAAACCGTTACCTGATACTCTTAAATATGCTTATCTTGATGAGAAAAAGATATATCCTGTTATTATTAGTGCTAACCTTTCAGAGCATGAGGAGGAGAGATTATTGAAAACTACGAAGAAGCACCATGCTGCTATTGGGTATACTCTTGATGATCTTAAGGGCATTAGTCCCACTCTATGTCAACATAAAATTAATTTGGAAGAAGATGCTAAACCAGCTCGTGATCATCAACGCCGGCTGAATCCTAAAATGAAAAAAGTGGTAAGAAAGGACATACTAAAGCTCCTTGAGGTAGGTATAATTTATCCCGTTGCTGATAGTCAATGGGTAAGCCATGTCCATTGTGTCCCTAAAAAGGGAGGTATTACTGTTGTTCCTAATGATAAAGATGAATTGATTCCTCAAAGAATTATTACAGGTTATAGGATGGTAATTGATTTTCGCAAATTAAATAAGGCTACTAAAAAGGATCATTACCCCTTACCTTTTATTGATCAAATGCTAGAAAGATTGTCCAAACATACACGTTTTTGCTTTCTAGATGGTTATTCTGGTTTCTCTCAAATACATGTGTCAGCCAAAGATCAATCAAAGACTACTTTTACATGCCCTTTTGGTACTTTTGCTTATAGACATATGCTTTTTGGTTTATGTAATGCACCTGCTACCTTTCAAAGATGCATGATGGCTATATTCTCTGACTTTTGTGAAAAGATTTGTGAGGTTTTCATGGACGACTTCTCCGTCTATGGATCTTCTTTTGATGATTGCTTGAGAAACCTTGATCGAGTTTTGCAGACATGTGAAGAAACTAATCTTGTCTTCAATTGGGAAAAGTGTCACTTTATGGTTAATGAAGGTATTGTCTTGGGGCATAAGGTTTCTGAAAGAGGTATTGAAGTTGATAAAGCCAAGGTTGATGCTATTGAAAAGATGCCATGTCCGAAGGACATCAAAGGTATATGAAGTTTCCTTGGTCATGCCGGTTTTTATAGGAGGTTCATTAAGGACTTCTCAAAAATCTCTCGGCCTCTGACTAATTTATTACAAAAAGATATACCATTTGTCTTTGATGATGATTGTGTAGAAGCATTTGAAATACTTAAGAAAGCATTGATCTCTGCACCTATTGTTCAGCTACCTGATTGGAATTTACCCTTTGAAATTATGTGTGATGCTAGTGATTATGCTGTAGGTGCTGTTCTAGGACAAAGAGTTGATAAGAAACTAAATGTTATTCAATATACTAGTAAAACTCTAGACAATGCTCAAATAAATTATGCTACTACTGAAAAGGAATTCTTAGCAGTTGTATTTGCTTGTGATAAGTTTAGACCTTATATTGTTGATTCTAAAGTAACTATTCACAGTGACCATGTTGCTATTAAATATCTTATGGAAAAGAAAGATGCTAAATCTAGACTTATTAGATGGGTTTTTGTGCTACAAGAATTTGATTTGCATATTGTTGATAGAAAAGGAGCTGAGAACCCCGTTGCAGACAACTTGTCTAGGTTAGAAAATGTGCTTTATGGCCCACTACCTATTGATGATAGCTTTCCGGATGAGCAATTAAATGTCATAAATGCTTCTCATACTGCTCCATGGTATGCTGATTATGCTAATTACATTGTTCCTAAGTTTATACCATCTAGTTTCACATACCAGCAAAAGAAAAAGTTCTTCTATGATTTGAGTCATTACTTTTGGGATGACCCACATCTTTATAAAGAAGGAGTAGATGGTGTTATTAGACGTTGTGTATCCGAGCATGAACAGGAACAGATCCTATGCAAGTGTCACTCCGAAGCTTATGGAGGACACCATGCTAGAGATAGAACTGCGCACAAGGTACTACAATCTGGTTTTTATTGGCCTACTCTCTTCAAGGATGCCCGTAAGTTTGTCTTATCTTGTGATGAATGTCAAAAATTGGTAATATTAGTAGACGTCAAGAAATGCCTATGAATTATTCACTTGTTATTGAACCATATGATGTTTGGGGCTTTGACTATATGGGACCTTTTCCTTCCTCTAAGGGTTATACACATATTTTAGTTGTTGTTGATTACGTTACTAAGTGGGTAGAAGCCATTCCAACTAGTAGCGTTGATCATAACACTTCTATTAAAATGCTTAAAGAAGTTATTTTTCCAAGATTTGGAGTCCCTAGATATTTAATGACTGATGGTGTTTCACATTTTATTCATGGTGCTTTCCGTAAAATGCTTGCTAAATATGATGTTAATCATAGAATTGCATCTCCTTATCACCCTCATTCTAGTGGTCAAGTAGAATTGAGTAATGGAGAACTCAAATTAATTTTGCAAAAGACTGTTAAGAGGTCTAGAAAGAACTGGTCCAAGAAACTTGATGATGCATTATGGGCCTATAGAACTGCATATAAAAATCATATGGGTATGTCTCCGTATAAAATGGTCTATGGAAAAGCATGTCACTTACCTCTCGAACTAGAACACAAGGCTTATTGGGCTATTAAAGAACTTAACAAAGATTTTAAACTTGCCGGTGAGAAGAGGTTATTTGATATTAGCTCACTTGATGAATGGAGAACCCAAGCCTAGGAAAATGCAAGTTGTTTAAATAAAAAGTTAAAAGATGGCATGACAAAAGGATACAAAAGCGTGAGTTTAATGTAGGTGATTATGTATTGCTATACAACTCTCGTTTAAGATTTTTTGCAGGAAAACTTCTCTCTAAATGGGAAGGTCCTTACGTTACCGAGGAGGTCTACTGTTCCGGTGCCATAAAAATCAAGAACTTTGAAGGCACAAATCCGAAGGTGGTGAACGTCAAAGAATCAAACACTATATCTCAGGTAATCCCATACATGTTGAAACCAATGTTATTGAAACCGTAACCCCGGAGGAATACATAAGGGACACTTTCCGGAATGTTTCAGACTCCGAAAAGGAATAGGTATGTGGTACGGTAAGTAAACCGACTCCAAAACAGTTTTTAAGGCAATATTTCTCCGTTTTGGAATATTTAGAAAAATAGAAAAATAAGCAGTAGTCCGGGAAGGACACGAGGGTGGAGGGTGCGCCCTACCCTACTGGGCGCGTCCCCCTACCTCGTGGGCACCTCGTGTGCTCTTCGGACTGCGTTTTCGTACACGACACGTATTTTGGTCAGTAAAAATTCATTATATAATCTCCCGGGGGTTTTGATTCCCGTATCACGCAAAAATCTCTTGTCTTTGTTTCGAGCTGTTGCTGCTGCTGCAGATTAGAGCAGGATGTCTTCGCAAGAGTCAGTCGGGGCGAGCCGGGTGTCTCATCCGGCACCGAGATCAACGACAAACAATCATGCCTTTGGGCCAGCAACGGAGGAAGAGATGGAGGCTGATTTGAAGAGGATAGATGCCATGGAAGAAGATCAAGAAGTCACTTCCCGCCTCCAAGCTAGATTCACAATGGGAGAACTGTAGAGCTTAGCTATTCCAAACTCGGTTATCCCTTCCAATGTTGGATTTCTTTCTTATGAGAATATGAAAAAGAGTGTCACTGGTTCTCCCGTAGCTATGCATCACCCTTGGGTGCAGGGAGCTTTGGCTGTTACAGGAAAACTCCGAAAGGAAATAATGGATCTCAAGCAGCAAGTCAACAAGCTTGAGGAGGAGAATCGTATCTTGAGGGGCATCATCGCCAAGAACATCACATCACCATCCCCGAAAAGAGAGGCATAATCACATGGGTATGGGCACTCCACTTGGCAACTGGCAAGCTTGGGGGAGTGCCCCGGTATCGTATCACCATCACTTTATCTTCACCCCTTTTCTTAGTTCGATCCTTTTGGTAATATCTTGATCTAGTAGAATAAAAGTTCTTAGTATGATTTAGTCATGAGTTTTGGTTTATTATCCTTCTATGTAATCAAGTCCGTGAGCTATATAATAAAGATTAGTGTTGAGTCAAGGGCTTGATTATTTTGCCATGATCCTAAGTGAATAAAAGAAAAGAGAAAGAAATAAAAAGAAACAAAGAGATCATGTGAGTCTTATGGAGAGTAATGAGCTCACATGAAAGAGTATGATGAATAAACGTTGTTGAGGGTTGACAAACACAGTTTTGGTCATCGTTGCAACTAATAGGAAGTAATAAAGAAAGAGAGGTCTTCACATATAAATATACTATCTTGGACATATTTTATGATTGTGAGCACTCATTAAAATATGACATGCTAAAGAGTTGACATTGGACAAGAAAGACAACATAATGGGTTATGTTTTCTTACATCTGAGATGAATTATATTGTCTTGGATCTTCCAACATGATGAGCTTGCCTTTCCCCCTCATGCTAGCCAAATTCATTGCACCAAGTAGAGATACTAC